>NC_061852.1:9547049-9549549 GCF_019202785.1 Penaeus chinensis | reverse complement strand
GTACCATTTACTGAATTTCCACATTTGAAACTGAAATCCTTAAGAAATGAGATAACAGCATGAGTAATAAAATATAAAAATATATCTGACTGAAAACTAAAGCAACAACTTACAAAAGGAAAAAGAACTTGAACAGCAAATCAAGGAATTTGCATGGTCATAACTCTACTGGGTATGGTTTCACGTTTCACTATGTAGCGACTTCTTCATGGTAAACATTCATATTCGGATTTATGATGATCATGATGGAAATATAATGAAAGATGACGACAGAGACAACCAGGATGTTAAGGATAATGCCTTTATAAGATTATGATATTCAGCTCTTCAAATTTTCGACGAATCAAATAGTCAGAAGGGGAAGCATGCTAAAAATATTTATGAAAGTTTTTACTTGAAGTGGTAGGACCGCATTAATGAAATCTCGGCTTTTCAGAGACGCAGTCACATCTCAGCGTGAATAAGTAATGATACACATCCATGAATACCACAGTTTGCGACATGCCTGATACAGTGATTAGGCTGTCGGTGAGTCAAAGGGACGTGGAGACTTTACATGCATGTGTATGTTTGTGTGAGAAAGAGAGAGAGAGCGAGGGAGAGAAGGATATATATATATGTATATATATATATATATATATATATATATATATATATATATATATATATATATATATATATATATCCTTCTCTCCCTCGCTCTCTCTCTTTCTCTCTCTCTCTCTCACACACACACACACATGCATGTAAAGTCTCCCCGTCCCTTAGACTCACCGACACCCTATTTACTATATATATATATATATATATATATATATATATATATATATATATATATATATATATATCGACGGCCACCTTCAGTCAATGTCGACTATGGCATTATTGTCTCGACCCACTCCCGTATAGGTAGAGTCAGTGCCTGGGCGAAACAATGTGAAAAGCAAGCTGTTGCTCAGGCTGCAGGCCCACTCTCTCCACGCAGCTGCCTCTGGATTTTTCCTCGGGTTATTTTGTATAGGGTGAACTACAAGGCAACAGTCAGGCATCGGGCATGTGCGTGTTTGCTTGCATGTGATGCACGCACACACACATACACACACGCACGGATATAAAATCCGTGCTGCCTTGTAGTTCAGTCCATTCACGGTCAAAGGCTACGGGAGTTCATCCTATACCAACCACTACTGCTTGTAGTTCAGTCAAAGGCTATGGGATTCCACCTTATATGAAACAATCCACTGCCTTGTGGTATCTATAAGATGAACAGGCTTCGGGAGTTAACCCTGAGGAAAAATCCGGAGCCGGAGTCCCAAAGGCAGTTCGTTGTCGCTTGCGACATCGTTCTGGCAACTCCTGCGACGCCGCTGGTGCCAAACAGTATCGGTCTCTGCGGTTCCTTTGGGGTGGCTGCTACATTGGCAACAGCTTGCTCCTCACATTCTTTCGACCAGGAATCGACTCTACCTATACGGGAGTGGGTAGAGAAAATAGATATAGTAATGAGCGCGGTTTCTGTGCAGCTTCGTCTGTCTGCCGTCTCTCTTCCTGCCTGGTGAGACGTCTCCTTTTATGCGTCGGCTCCCCTCGAGGTAGGTGCTTGCTTCCGCCCGCCGGAGTGTCAGAAGTGAAAACAGTGAGGACACCTGCATTCGCTAAAAGACGAACTTACTACAGGAAGGCAGCTGCTGGTGCCAGAGGTATTTTTTTACAATATATATAAATATATATATGTAACACACACACACACACACACACACACACACACACACAAATATATATATATGTATATATATATATATTTATATATATATGTATGTAGATATATATGTATATATATATATATATATATATATATATATATATATATATATATATATATATATATATTAATATGTATGTATATGTGTGTATATATACACACACACACACATATATACGTTCCGGAGCAAAGGCAATAGCCTTGACCAAACAAAGGTCTGAAGGTCTTAGCCGGAGAAATGACAAAGCGGCTTCCTCGGAGGACAAAGTCAACAGAGAGAGATCAGCTGCTTCGGAATTCGACAATATTTACACAGGAATGAAGTCGATCTTTCCAATATTGACTACGGAGCTGTCGTCAGGTGTCGTCCTGTTTACTGTTCTTTCCTTCATAAAGTACGCCTCTTTCTGTCTTTTCCTCTCTCCACTCTGTTGTCCCTTTCACTTAATTTTTCGTTCTCGCTCTCTCTCTCTTTTTCTCTTTCTCTCTCACTCTCTCCCTTTATTTTCTTCTTTTTTTTGTATTGTATAGTCTTGTATAGGTAAAAGTGAAAGTTTTAATACCACTACTTATACTACTATTTATGTTATTATTATTAACACTGATATTATTATCATTATTATCATATAACTGTTATTATCATTATTTTTACTGTTATCATTATTATTATTTCAGTTGCTATTATTACTATTATTATCCGTACTATTATTATTACTCGTATTGTCATCATCATTATCA
>NC_061852.1:9494549-9499549 GCF_019202785.1 Penaeus chinensis | reverse complement strand
GTCACTGTTATATAATTACGTTATATCTTCGTGAATCAAATATTATGAAGAAAATAGCAATCATTATAAAGATCATTAATCATCCAAAGTCTCAAAGTCAATGAATTAATCAGATACTACACAAAATAATCATGATCACCAGATATGCAATCGTTAAATAATTATAAACACGCTTAGTTAATTGAATATTATACTAAAAAGGAAAAAAAACACAAGAAAACAATTAGTTAATTATAACAAACACAAACTAAGTTGTATGTCTATGTCAATATACGAATCAACCATCAAGCAAATAAAAGCAATAATCATGACAAAAGCAAATACTTCATAGACAACAGGACTCGTCACTGTCTATGCATTTCCACTGAGCTATCAATCTAAGAAAGTACTTAAGTATTTAATTACACTTATAAAGTAATCTTTCTATTCTCTTTAACTGTTAAAAAAGAAGCCATATCATAGCACAATATTTAAATATGACCTTGATATTTAGCACATTTATTTGTTTTAACCATTAATACAATATTGCCACAACATTAGTTAAATTTCATAATCAAGTTGTTTCGCTACATGTTCATAAAAAATCTTCATTTTCTTCCTAACCATGTTCAAGAATAGCAATCCCACGTTACTGTCCTCCATATCTAATTCCCGTCCGCTATGCTCAACCACGATGGTGCACTAAAATACTTAAAATTTAACTAACTAAAACTAAAATGCTTACCGAGATGAACATGATGACCCTAACCCACATTCTCCATCTCTAAGCGTCCTTTTAATTTCGATATGGAGCTCAGCCTTCACGCCCTTCCTGGTTATCATTTATTTCTAGTAGTTGGAAAGATAAATTGTGCTATTTATGCATTTAAAGACTTATTTTCCAACTGTTATTATGCATTCTATGTAAATTTGATTCTACTAATTATATTACATTTTTTCGAGGGAGTTGGGAGGCACAATGAACTATTTGCAATAACGTTTTAGCGCGCATTCATTATATTAAAGCCTTTGTATCTCAAACATGATTTAAACATGAAATTAACTTCAAAGAGCTGCTTAATACATGGATAAAGCTGGGGCAGCTCTGGACACGTTTATGGTGGGTGTTCCAGTGTCTCATCATATTTTATTATCGTTGTATACATGCACACACACACACACACACACACACATATATATTCATATATGTACACACAACCATGTATATATTCACACACACACACACAAGCACACACACACACACACACACACACACACACACACACACACACACACATATATATATATAAATACATATATACATACATATATATATATATGTATATGCATATATATTCTCTCTCTCTCACACACACACACACACACACACACACACACACACACACACACACATATATATATATATATATATATATATATATATATAAATATAAATACATACATACATACATATATATATATGTATATGCATATATATTCACACACACACACACACACACACACACACACACACACACACACATATATATATGAATATATATGTATATATATGTATATATATATATTTTTTTTCAACAGCCATTTATTCCACTGCAGGAAATCGGTCTCTCTCAATTCATTATATGAAAGGTTATTTGGCAGTCTCACCCTTGCCTGATCGGATGCCCTTCCTAATCAACCGCGGTTCGGCGCGGTTGACTTCCCCTACGACAACT
Source organism: Penaeus chinensis (assembly GCF_019202785.1). Taxonomy (NCBI): domain Eukaryota; kingdom Metazoa; phylum Arthropoda; class Malacostraca; order Decapoda; family Penaeidae; genus Penaeus; species Penaeus chinensis. The sequence goes on along the minus strand of NC_061852.1, from coordinate 9,497,834 downwards.
GCGTTTGGCTTCTTAAGGCGATCTGTCGTTTTCTCGCCGTGAGATCGGGCTCGAGCCAGCAGTCGGAGCGCAGGTATTTTTACGACTGGGACTATGAGGGTGTGTGTGTGTGTATGTATATACATACATATATAGAAAGAAATACATATATATGTATAGATATGTATATATACATATGCATGTGTGTATACTCAAAATAAAACTAACATAATAAAAGGTTTCAACGCTAATGATATGAGGACACCACTCATGTTAAAATATTTCGGAAACGATATGATTATAATTATATTCTCTTTTCTTTGCGTCTACCGCATTTGTATCATGATCTTCACAATTATGATATTAGTTATTTGTTTCGCTTCGTTTTCATTCTCTTGATTTGTTCTCGGTCATAAGGATTTATTTACGACTATCGAAATTCCAGGACATTTCTTTCTGATTATCATATAAAGTCTGGTACAAACATTTTCTTTCACCTCACAGCCTACATACTCTTGTTACACACGGCTTATATATTCACTTATATGTGTAAGGTGTAAAGTGTAACAAGAGTGTTTTCCTGTTGAACAAAATAACAGTTTTGGATTTGAAAGCTGAAACCTAACGCGAAAATGCGATGGTTCGAATTCGTAAATAAGGAGGGTGAGAGGACCAGGTGCAACGGAAAAAATGGCTTAATGTTCTTTGCTGAGTTAGCGCGGCAGTAACAGGCTAATTTGGTTGTGGAAGACCTATCCCTTTGCCCTTATTGGGATTGAATTGCACACATACTGTACAGACGAATATCCAGGTAAACATAGAAATTAATATCTATCTATCTATCTATCTCTATATATATAGGTAGATAGAGAATGAGAGAGAGAGAGAGAGAGAGAGAAGGAAATAAAAATGAACGAACGAAATAAACATTTGTTGCAAACACTGAAAATTGTGGTACGCCTGTACAATACACGGAAAGTCTCATAGTAATGTGCTTTTTAAACTTACATTGATCTGGAAAGGAACAGCGGAGTATAATCCCTTGACAGACGACGATTCATTTACAATACTGACACTCGTGAGGACGAATTTAGTTAAATGCTTTTTAGAACCGGGTTGAACTTACTTCAGTCAAAATGTAAGAGTTTTTATTTGTTTTGTTTTATAAGCCGGGTAAATTCTACTCTATTTTATTTTACTAAGGCTGATGACACAAACACACACAATCACAAACATACACAAACAAGCATAAACTAATACACACAGACAGCCACTCACATATAAACACAAATATATACACACGCAAGCAGGCAAACAACCAAACACAAACATAAACACACACACACACACACACACACACACACACACACACACACACACACACACACACACACACAAACACACACACACACATACACACACACAAACAAACAAACAAACTAAATACAAACACAAACAAAACACACACACATACTAAAAAAAAACAAAAAAACACGTCTTTCTCCGTGATCTCATCTGGGAACCACGCACCAGAGAGGAGAGAGACGAAGCATTCCCATCCCATGTGCGCAAAATATTCCCCTCGATAAATAGTCTTCGATTCCCCTCCCAATACTACCTTCCGTTTCGTCGTCTTCCTGAAAGGGTTTCTCTCGCCCTCTTTCCCCTTTCTATCTACACTCCCATTGTTCTCACTTTTGTTTTCATTTTCTCTATTAGTTTTGTCATTTTCACTGGTTATTAGAAAGAGATAGAGAGAAAGAGAAAGAGAGCGAGCGAGAGAGAGAGAGAGAGAGAGAGAGAGAGAGAGAGAGAGAGAGAGAGAGAGAGAGAGAGAGAGAGAGAGAGAGAGAGAGAGAGAGAGAGAGAGAAGGAAAGAGAGAGAGAGAGAGAGAGAGAGAGAGAGAGAGAGAGAGAGAGAGAGAAAGAGAAAGATAAATTAGTAACTCTTTCTTCCCTCCTCTCGAAATAAGTGAGTCTACGAAATAAGCGATTCTTGTCTCGTGTGATACATGCGTTCTACGATTGGTTAATCTTACCCATTTTGGAGGACAAAGGAGTCGATTGTACTCTGGGCCAGCGATCGATATTCAATCACTGTTCCAATGTCCGTATTCTATCTCTCTTTCTCTCCCTCTACTATATATATATATATATATATATATATATATATATATATATATATATAATACATATATATATATATATATATATATATATATATATATATATATATATATATATTTATATATATATTTGTGTGTGTGTGTGTGTGTGTGTGTGTGTGTGTGTGTGTGTGTGTGTGTGTGTGTATGTGTGTGTGTGTATTTGTATATTGTATATATATACCTATATATACATATATGCATATATATATATATATATATATATATATATATATATATATATATATATATATATATATATATGTACACACACACACACACACACACACACACACACACACATACACACACACACACACGCACGCACGCACGCACGCACACACACACACACACACACATACACACACACACACACACACACACACACACACACATATATAAATATATATACACACCTAAATTAAACATATTGCGTAATGTATTCCTTGTAGTTTAGAGGCAGAACTTGATACTACTTGGGAGTGATGCTACGATGACTTGGGAATAAAGTTTCTACAACTACTCTCCTTTAAATGAGCTTTAATCTGTGGCTAATTAACCTTAGTGCCTCAGTGTCTGAACTATCGACCTCAGAATACATTAAACGGAAAATACTTATCTATTTGTATTAGCTGTGTAATGATGAGTACACAGGGGTTATCGAACAACTGGAAACATAGTATTGTTTAAAGAAGCCAGAAAATATCCGGTTGCTCTGCTTTGTTATTTTTGTTTTTTTGTTTTTTCCAGTGAAATTCTGTGTGGCTTTCCTTTGTTTTGTTAATAAATAAAGGATGAAATACTGACTTTTTTAAATTTCCATCGAGGAGGACAGTGTGCACAGAAGAGAGAGAGAGAGAGAGAGAGAGAGAGAGAGAGAGAGAGAGAGAGAGAGAGAGAGAGAGAGAGAGAGAGAGAGAGAGAGAGTTTGACTACTCGTAATCATTATTGGTTTTAACCTATTTCTATATATCTATCGATCACCACACATATATACACATACTAACACACTAACACACTTCACACAACACACCAACACACATTCACTCATCCCCCTCCCTTCACACACACACCTAACAACCCCCCCCCTCCCCCCACACACAATAAGACACACAAAGACAAACATACCCCCCCACCCCAC
>NC_061852.1:9487049-9489549 GCF_019202785.1 Penaeus chinensis | reverse complement strand
CTGGATACCGCGGCGGGTAAGGACTCAGCCAAGTCAGCACCAGCTGACACACGTTAGCGAGTCGGCATTAGTCGACCTAGGCCAGGTTCCCTTCATGGGCATAGTCCGGGCGAGGCACAGCTTCGCATATCGGAGTTATCTCTCTCTCTATCGGTCTTCTTTTCGCTTTCCTCTCTCTCTCTCTCCTTCTCTCTTTCTGTCTAGCTAGCTAGTTCCCCCCTTTTATTTTTATTTCTCTTTAACAGAATGTACATATCGATTAATCAGTAGAAACGACTTTGCTAATTTCTTCCGTCTACATAAATGCTTTGATCATCCTCTCAAAGGGACTTCAAATCCAATGAAACTGCTCTTGCAAATGGAAAACCTCTCTATATATGCAAACCTCATACGGAATGCTGGAAAGCCGGAGTTTGCGCCTGCCATAGAGACGGAAATGCAGCTGGCTCGGCGCTTTCAAAGTGGCAAGCTATCTGCATGTTGTTGACACCGGCGGCTCGGGATCCAGCCTCCTTGACCTCCAGACCGCGCGGGAAACTTAGGGGCCTTGGTATACGCGTGTGTGTCTGTTAATACATACATACATGCACATGCACACACACACACACACACACACACACACACACACACACACACACACACACACACACACACGCACACACACACACACACACACACACACACACACACATGTACAGATACATACATACATAATATATATATATATATATATATATATATATGCAAGAGATAGATAGATAGATAGATAGATAGAGAGAGAGAGAGAGAGAGAGAGAGAGAGAGAGAGAGAGAGAGAGAGAGAGAGAGAGAGATGAAGAGACGTGGAACAAACAAAATCAATGAAACACAAATTAAATAGCGTGTGAGAGAGTAAGGGAAATAAATCTGTGATGTTTCCAAACCACTGTGCATTAATAACCACCGAGCTATGTACTATGTCATCAAGATTGTTATTCACACAAAATAGTATGATTTATGTTCAGATTACACGAAACTAAACAATACTTGACAATAAAGCAACTTTATTAAAAAATGCTAAATAGGTATTTGTCAAGTATATTCCATACGTATAATTGTGCTAATTTGGCTAAATAAGAGTATGTTGTGCAAAAATAAGATTTATGATTTATGTTGTATATACGCATCACATTTATTTGAGCATTAAATTCCAGTTTAATGCTCTTGTGATGTATGGAATATATGGTTACTATTTATGAAAAACGCAAATAATTCCAAGATTGTAACAACTATCATCCCTCTCTTTCTTATCTATCTTTTTTTTTTTTCTATATCTGTCTCTCTCTCTCTCTCTTTCTCTTTCTTTATCTATCTATCTCTTTCTCTTCTCTCTCTCTCTCTCTTTTTCTCTCTCTTTCTTTCTCTTTCTTTACCTATCTATCTCTTTCTCTCTTCTCTCTCTCTCTCTCTCTCTCTCTCTCTCTCTCTATCTCTCTCTCTCTCTCTCTCTCTCTCTCTCTCTCTCTCTGTCTGTCTCTGTCTATCTCTCCCTCCCTCCCTCGCTCCCTCCATCCCTCGCCTTCCTCTCCCTGTCACCTTCCCCCCCCCCCCTCTCTTATCTGCAAGCATCGAACCAAACCCATCCCTGTCACGGATAAAACCTCCTTGGCAACCTCCTCCTTGAACCGAGGATCAGTGACCCGGATCAGACACTCACGTACTAAGACGAAGGACCCAAGTCTTCTTCCTCTCTTTGACAAATGGCGGGTCGACACGGAAGGGGCTGTCAGGAGGCGCCGCTTCCATGCTGATCTTCCTGACCCTGGGTTCCTCGGGTGATCGAAGGAAGGAAGGGATACAGTCCTTAATAATTCTTCTTTTTTCTTTTCTTTTTTCTTTCTTCTTGGGTTTCTTGCTTTTCTTACCTTTTTTATTTGTTATATTGTTTGTTATTTGTTGTTGTTATTTTTTTCTTTCTGAAGGCTGGTGGGATGAGAGAAGGAATGGAATAGATTTATTAATATTGTATTGTTTTCTTTTGTTTTTAGTAGATGAAAAGAGGGAAATGGAAAAAAAAAAAAGTATTTCTTTGTTTCTATTTGTTTTATATTATTCTCTGATAGTTTTAAAATTATTTTAGAATGGTCAATTGTTTTTCTTCAAATTTAGATCTTATTCTTGCCTGCTACAGAAAAACTAACACTATAGGACAATGGTTTCTACACTTTCCCAGGACACTCCCCCCCCCCCCCTTCATACACACATGTAAACACACAAATTGAAAACGAGATTAGATTTTTTTTTTTTTTTTTAGTTTTTTGTTTTGTTTACAAACAAAACCTATTTTAGTAAACCATTATATTTGGGAGGTTTGTAAAAAAAAAAAAAAAAAGAAAAAAAAGTTTATTATGTGTTGCTCCTCATGTCACCTCCCCCAGACCTTTTTTTTCTGATAAATCAATCATCCGCACACAATAATATTTGTATTCATTTAATTTCCCGTTGCTGTTATTTAGTCTTA
>NC_061852.1:9477049-9479549 GCF_019202785.1 Penaeus chinensis | reverse complement strand
ACAAACGGCACACACACACATACTGGCTACATGCCAACACATTTATGACTGATTAATATATACTCACGTGTTTAAGTGTGTGAGAACAAGAGAGAAAGAGAGAGAGAGAGAGAGAGAGAGAGAGAGAGAGAGAGAGAGAGAGAGAGAGAGAGAGAGAGAGAGAGAGAGAGAGAGAGAGAGACAGACAGAAAGAGCCAGAGCCAGAGAGAAAAAGAGCCAGAGCCAGAGAGCCAGAGCCAGAGAACCAGAGATACAGAGACAGAGACAAACAGACCGACAGACAAACAGATTTAGAAACAGAAAACCTCGTATCTCGAAAGCTCCGTCTTAGAACCTCCAAGCAGCGATATCATCCACAGCTTTAATATCCTCATCCGTCACCCTTCGTCCCCCATTCTCTGCCCCCCCCCCCCCCATCATCTTTCTTTCCTCGTGCTAAAAGTCCGCTGCTTCCTCCGTTCCAATCCCATTCTCACCCATCACACGCGGGTCCCAATTTGTCCAACTTCTCGTATAATCAAGTTGATTGCACGATGCAGCTGATTATACGCTTTCGCAGGGTTGCAATAATCCATTCCTTTTAGCCGGATTGCAGATGCAACCGAACTTTGCAACAATCACGGGGGATGTGAAGGGAAATGGTCGAATGAGTGTGCTTCAAGGTTAATATTATTTTTGCGAGGTAAGCTTGACTATAGAATTTTGAAAATATCAGTAAAAAAAGAAGAAAAAAAGAAGAAAAGAAACTGCAAATAAAAATACTAACAAACAAACACAATGTGTTCAATGATGAAGGCCGTGTGCGTATATAAAGTAATACATATACACACACACGCATACCCACACATACACATATACATACATACATATATATATATATATATATGTATATATATATATATATATATATACATATAAATATATACTCATATATATATATATATATATATATATATTATATACATGTATATATATATATATATTTATATATGTATATATATACATATAATTCATACACACACACACACACACACACACACACACACACACACACACACACACACACACACACACACACACACACACTTATACACGCGTTTTTCATCAATCATGTCTCAACACTAAAGTCAACATTTAAAAATATATCATTCTATTAGAACAGAGACAAATCTGCTTATTTTAAGATATATTATTAACAATCACGCATTATTAATCTGCATATGCCTGAAAAAGGGTATCAGCAAATGATTGTAATATTGCCCTTCATAAAACTCTCTTTTTGTATTTATGCCAATGAGGATCTGTTAACTTTTCGTGATAATCAACTTAAATAAATAGAGAAAATACATATGATAGGATATATAATAATAACAAATCAAGCCTCTTCCTCGTCAAAAGAGATTAAAAAATATCTAATCTAATCAACACAAACGGGGATCCAATGAACTAAATAAAAACGAAGCAGAATTGAGCATAATCAAAATCTAAAGAAAATCCACTAACCAAGAATAAAAAGAAACAAACAAAAAAAAAAAAAAAAAAAAAGAAATAAATCCAAGCTTTATCAAAACAAAGGAAATTCCAGCATACGCAGATGGGAAAATATTCAACTGTTAAATCCTCACTACAGCGGTTCAACTGCTAATTAAACAATGACTGTTTATTCGCCTGAGTCCTTGTTTGACTTCACACGCACTGTTAGAGCCTGCCGAGAGGGTTCTGTTCTGACATTACTGCGATTTACAAAAGAAGCGTGTTCACATTCTGTTTTCTATCCTTTGTTCGAGAGTTAAGAGCTAAAGTGTGAAAACCGTTGCCCGGGATCACAGCTAAATGGCGTTTTGTATGTATATATTGTAAGGGACTATACATTAACGATCAGATGTTTCGGGAACTTCAAAACATTGCCGTAAGACACCTGCTGATTCCAGGAAGGATATTAAGTAATTAATTGAGTCAATTTCCAGAATTTTTATTTGAGTATTTTGAGAGAGAGAGAGAGAGAGAGAGAGAGAGAGAGAGAGAGAGAGAGAGAGAGAGAGAGAGAGAGAGAGAGAGAGAGAGAGAGAGAGAGAAAGAGATTTTGTGTTTAATTTTACATAATAAGAGATGTATGAGAGAAAGGAGAATAAAGCTTTTCAAAAATAAATGAATAGGTATAAACAAAAGGACGAATAAAGATACAAAAGATTGACACAGCAATAATTAATATCATATGAATAATAGAGATTAACCATCTTTAGAAAGAGAGAAATAAAAAGTTTATGAAACCATTCTTAGTAATACAAAAAGCCACATCAAAGACAAATTATGATGCGTTTTTATGTGTGTGTGTGTGTGTTTGTGTGTGTGTGTGTGTGTGTGTGTGTGTGTGTGTGTGTGTGTGTGTGTGTGTGTGTGTGTGTGTGTGTGTGTGTGTGTGTGTGTGTGTGTGTGTGTGTGTGTGTGTGTGTGTGTGTGTGTGTGTGTGTGTGTGTGTGTGTGTGTGAATGCAAATGTA
>NC_061852.1:9432049-9434549 GCF_019202785.1 Penaeus chinensis | reverse complement strand
TTGGCGAATCGAAGTCGTCGAGGGTCTTGGCTGAGTTGCCAGATTTTCGTGAGATTGGAAGATGTATAATTTTAGAAGCAACATGTTCTTCTGGAAGAGTTCCAGTACTCGTCGATTGGAACAAAACGGAGGTTCTATTTTGGACAAAGGGAATGATTGGTCGTTTCATTTGAGGGAATTGGACGGACACACACACGCACATACGCAGTTACACACACACACACACACACACACACACACACACACACACACACACGCACACTGTAAAAAGTACTATAAAGTCGAAAATAAGATCATCGAAAATACATCACAAAGTAAAGGTAATTCTTATAGTAATAACAATTATTATGATAATTTTGCAAAGCTGATGCAATGGATAATGCTAATAGTAAAAAACATGATAATGATTATAATTATACTGAGGACAATAACAATATCAAGGAAAGTATAAAATAAAAAGAAAACACTAAAAGTAATAGCATTTTGAAGGTGAATTCTAATATTAGCTGGAACAAAGTAACAAAATCCTGGTGGATGTTTGTTCAAGAGAAAAGTATTTATATTCATAAGTGTAACTTTTTTATTATAATTTTTTTTTTAATGCCAAAGTATCCGTTGATCTGGCTTAGAGAAAGTTTTTATATAATATAATATAAAGTCTTCCAAGAAAAGTTTTTTTTAATTTCCATCTTATTTCAAGGATTCTTTGTACTCTGAATAGAAAGCTGAAAAAAAAAATGTAGGTCCTTTTGCTAAGAATAAACGCAACTTTCGTGAAGCAATATTTCCACTGACAGAAAGATGGTTTTATGATAACGAAAATCGGATTGATGAATAAATAAATAAAGGATAAGAAACAGAAAACAGAAGTAGAAACATGGCTTTATATAAAAAATTAAGCATATTCTCGAGTAATCATAAATAGTGATGCTACGGTCACAATATATAATTTATTTTTTATTTTTATTATTATCCTTTTTATTGTCGATAGATTTAATTTATCTGTGCTATTCTTTTCTTTCCTCTATTTGCAGTATATAACTTTATAAATCAAGTTCAGAATTCTCGCAGAGCATCAGCATGAAAATCGAATGGTCTATTCAAGAACTTAAAAATATCAAGTAATAAAAAAATAAATAAATAAATAAATAAATTAATAAAAAAAATAACAAAAACATGGATTGTCAGACAACTGTGCATAACTGGTGAGGAATATTGAATATAAGTGATGCGATAACACGGACACACCTACATTCTTTCTTAACCTTTTCACATGTACATATCAAGCTTGTAACTTTTGTGAATATTTTATTCGATTTTTCGGCGTTCATCGCTTTTTTGGAAAATGCATATTTTTAAATATATCTCAGTATTAAAACGAAAGAGAGAGAGAGAGAGAGAGAGAGAGAGAGAGAGAGAGAGAGAGAGAGAGAGAGAGAGAGAGAGAGAGAGAGAGAGAGAGAGAGAGAGAGAGAGAGAGAGAGAAAGAAAGAAAGAAAGAAAGAGAGAGAGAGAGAGAGAGAGAGAGAGAGAGAGAGAGAGAGAGAGAGAGAGAGAGAGAGGTAACAGATAGATATATAGATTGGTAAATAGATAATGTGTGTGTGTGTGTTACCATGGAATCATTACTGGAATTGCTCTAAGGAGAAAGAACCCCGCCAGTGTCAAGAAGACATCCGCCACAAATCAGGATAATAATGAAACCCTCGTCTGCAAAAATTATACAAAGGAAAAGACTTATCCAGTTACGAAACCGAGCGTGCACTGAAAAGAGAAGATGGAGAAAGTTTGTGACGAAAGTTTTGAGTGTGTGAACGAGAAAAGTCATTGTGGATTGAGAAACTGGGGTATTTTCCCTAATACTCTTTATTCAAAGTTAGTTTATATGAATATATATATATATATGTATATATATATAAATATATATAATACATTTCTTTATATATATAATTTATATAAGATATATGTGTTTATATGTATATATATATAAACATTTTTTTATTTATTATTACTTTTTTTTATTGATCTTGCTTCGTCGAACTAAAAAAATAGAAAAGGAAAAATGTTTATAATCATAGTGATGGTGGTGAAGATGACGATGATATTGGTAATGATAATGGTGATGATATGTAAAAAACACAACAGCTACTGCAACAATAATACTAATGATGATAATAATACACTAGATGATAAGAAAAATCATCATCATCATCATAATAATAAGGATAATAATAATGATGATGATGTTAATAATATTGATAATGAAGTTATGGTGATGATAATAATAGTAATATTTAAATAAATAATAATAAAGTAATAAAGTAATAAAAAAATAAACGATAATGATAATAGTAATATCAATGATAACAAAAATGACAATAATTAGTACCACTACTACTACTAATGATGATATTGATAATGACAAAAATAATCATAAAAATAATGACATTGATAATAATAATAATGGTAATGATAATGATAATGATAGTTGTGGGTTGTG
>NC_061852.1:9419549-9422049 GCF_019202785.1 Penaeus chinensis | reverse complement strand
ATAAACAGAGACTGAAGGAGAGTTTAAAAGAATTTCTCAAAATCTTAATCAAAGGCAATGCAATATCGTATCATTGCTAAAATGGACAAGAAAGAAACAAATAAACAAGAAAAACATTCTTTTCCATTTTCGTAAATAAGAGAATAAAACAAACGAAAGAAAGAGAGATTACAAAATTATCTTTGCTTTATCAAATTTTCGTTACTGTAATTTTGAGACTAAAAAGAAGCGAACGAATAAAAACGGGCGTGTATTTCTTTATGTGTTTGTTTGTTATTTCCACGAGGAATTTGAAATAAAGAAAGTGCTCATAGAGTGAAAAATAATGTAAGTTATTTACATTATTTTACGTATCAAAGGTACTTATTTTCACAACTGTTTAGTTCTTCATGAAAAAAATGTTGATTAAATCTTTTGTTTTAGCTTATAAAAACATAACAATAGGTTCGTGCCTCTCATTTTTATGTATTCGTTATCAGAGCAATTACATCATTTTTATTTAACTGATAAATAGATAAATCACCTCGGGTTATGGTAAAAATAGGGATTTCTAAAGAATAATATTTTTGTATTTCTTTTAAAATTGTTTTTTTTTTTTTTTTTCTCTCCAACCTTTTATTGTTTATTTACCTATATTTATTTTTGATCAACATCGTCATGATGCGAATGCGATTGTTCAAATCTAATAATTCTTTTTAACATTCTGCTGCCAGTCATATTATCTATTCTATTATTTTTTATAGCAAAACTCTCTTTCCAAGAATGGAAATATATTAAACTTATGAAGACGCATAAACAAAATATTTTAGCGCGTTTAGCATGTTTGTTTTCTGCGCCACGCACACGTAAACAAACCAACGGGCAAGGAATAGAAGACTACACATACGTTGTCTTACAATTGTTTATGAAGTTTCATGCTTGGAGAGAAGGTTAAAATGCGGGAGAATTTTGTTCCTTTAACGCCAATAGTATTCAAAGAAGCGAAGGTCTATTTTTGGGGGGCTGAATTTATACTATGGTGTAATTATAGTTTATATTATGATTTTATTATACTGCCCACGCAATCCTCGATTTTTTCCTCATTTTCTTTATGGAGGAAGATCATTTTTCTTTTTCTTGTCTTATTCCTTGTTTAACACTCTATATTATTTTTTTCTCCTTAATATTTTCTCTTTTCCTTCTCTCTATGTATGTATCTGTTTAATATATTTTTATTATTTTGTTTACGGCAAATTGAGAGAGAGAGAGAGAGAGAGAGAGAGAGAGAGAGAGAGAGAGAGAGAGAGAGAGAGAAGAGAGAGAGAGAAAGAGAGAGAGAAAGAGAGAGAGAGAGAGAGAGAGAGAGAGAGAGAGAGAGAGAGAGAGAGAGAGAGAGAGAGAGAGAGAGAGAGAGAGAGAGAGAAGCATCTCCAGGGACACATGCCCGAGTTTAATGGTAAAGCATTTACTTAATTATGCAGCATAATGCTGTTAACAAGCCGGACGCGCAGTAGGCTTCAGAATGCTTGCCTAATCGAGAGAGGAAAAGGAGGGGGGGGGGGGGGGGGGAGGAGGAGGAGGGAGGAGATGAAGATAAAGGAAGGAGATGGATTAATTGTTTACAAGAGGCCATTCAAGAAGATGGAAATGCAGGGGGAAGAGAAAAGAAGGGAAGGAGAAGAATAAGAATAAGAATAAGAAAATAATGATATGAAGAAGGAGAGGAGAAGAATGAAAGAAGAAGAAAAGAAGTGAGGAAGAAGAAAATATGAATATACGTGCATACATATACATATATGCATACATGTGTGTGTGTATTCGTCCCTTTATGAATAAATGTTAAAGTTATCTATTGGTGGTTCTCTCTCTCTCTCTCTCTCTCTCTCTCTCTCTCTCTCTCTCTCTCTCTCTCTCTCTCTCTCTCTCTCTCTCTCTCTTCCTTCCTTCCGCCCTCCCTCCCTCCCTCCCTCCATCCATCCATCCCTCCTTCTCTCCCTCTCCCTCTCTCTCTTTCTCACTTTCTCTCTCTCCCCCACCCCTTCCCTCTCTTCCAATCACTTACCCCCCCCTCTCCCTCTCTCTCTTTCCTCTAGAGAGAGAGAAAAAAACAACTACAACAGAAATCTGATAAACTAACAGAATAAGTGATTTGCTGATTGATACGAAAATAGTGCAGTAGATATACATGGTACATCCCTAATCAGAGAGAGGTACTGAATTAAGTATTACTGTGAACAAAATATGACTACAAAAAGAGAGAATTGTATAAGAAATATAGAAATTCGTGTATCAGATGTTATGTAAAAGAAAAGACAAAAGTAAAAAAAGATTACATATCAATATGCTTGATATTATAACCTCCTAACTCAACAGCCATTATTTTGTTCACTCTTCCCATTATATATCTGTAAGTCTTCGTTCGTCCCTCCTTCATACCAGAAAGATGGGTGAAGTAATTAAGTTACTGATCGATTGGTAGTTGAATAGTACAACCATAAACAAGTAATTACACTTAGAAAAT
>NC_061852.1:9397049-9399549 GCF_019202785.1 Penaeus chinensis | reverse complement strand
AGGCTTTGTCGAAAAAGGCAACCGAAAAACAAAAAAGTTACGGATTCTTTTTCCGGTCTGCGTAATCACGTTTGATAGTTTCGGAATATCATTTCCATTTTACTTTACTTTCCGTCGAGTTTACATTGTACAGTGTCGATGTTACTCTGTCTAACGGAAAAAATATCTAGTAACTACGAATACACACATACACACACACACACACACACACACACACACACACACACACACACACACACACACACACACGCACACACACACACACACACACACACACATGTATGTATACATATGGATATATATATACATGTATATACACATATGTATATATATATTTATATATATATATATGTATATATACATATGTATGTACATATCTCTCTATATCTCTCTCTCTCTACACACACACACACACAAATGGCTGCCGAGACATTCTCAGTGGGATTGAGATCTTGTGATTTGGGTGGATGTGGCAGAAACGTAATCTCGCTCTTTGTTGCAGTTCCTGACAGTACGTGCTGCGGCGTAATGCCATGTCCCGCCGGATGTTTCCAGCAGAACGGAAGGGGTTCGCATCCTTTGCAGTATCAATGGTCTGTTTAAAAGTTAAATGAAGAAAATAAATAACCAAGAAAAAAAATAAAAAAATGGCGCACGGTAAGGGGACGTGGCAACTAACTACCAACCACATCCCTTTCTCAAACCCTGTCAGCTGTGAGGGTGTTGCAACATTAGCTCCTGGTATTCATGCACTTGAATGCAAGATTCCTGTATGTCTTTTATATAGCACATTGATTTATGGTTTTGAATTACATTTATTTGATCTTCCTCCGTTGTGCATCTAGGGCGCCCCCTTTTAGCATTGTCTCTGGTGGACCCTGTTTTATGGTGTCGTTGGATCCACCCGGATATGGCTTCGAAATATCTAATCTTCTTGATATTTCGGCTCTCGATAGTCCCTCGGAGTAAAGGGCAATTATGAGACGAAGCCCAAGCCATATCAACTCCGAAACATTATTCGAACACATTATGAAACTTTATCTGTTCCGAGCTTTGAAAACAAATACTACCCTTACCGGATCGACTCCTAGCGATCGTTTCGGTTTCATCTACTCCAGCGACTGCATATAAATTCATACACACGCACGCACGCACGCACACACACACACACACACACACACACACACACACACACACACACACACACACACACAAATACATATATAATAATAACATTTGAAAATTTCTAAAGTCTAACCACAGCTCCGAAAGTAGAAAATTGGAAAGGTCATCAAACTCAAAACTTTCGTGATGAAAAGACACTGCTCATGCAAGACCATAATCTACACGATCTGACGAAACCAAAATAGTTGATTTCGATTTTTCTTTCTTTTAAACTTAAAAGGATTCATAAAATCTTTGCCTCTGATTAAATCCGAGATCTCAAAACCTACACTGTAATTTGTGTAATTCGTCCCTCGTTGAATTTCGAAGTTCATGTCACTTACGCACGTTTTCTCCCTCATGCAGTGTGTTCCTTCCGCTTTGTTGACCCTTCCTTGAGACACGTGGCGCAAATGTATATATAATTTTCTGGGTGTTCTTTCATAGAGAGTGTTGACATTGATTTTCCTGAAGTTATTCAAATTTTGTTTAATTCTATTCCTGATTTGTATCTATTTATTTAATTATTTTTATCTTTCTCTCTTTCTTATTTTTAAAATGTTCATCCTACTGTTTTTTTGTTTTTTTTTTGTTTCGTTTCTTTTTCTTACATTATTTTCCTTTTTTCTATTATTTTATTTCGTTTTTTACCTTTCTTTTTTATTAGACTTTTTTGTTTTCTTTTTTTAAATATTACTTCTATTACCTTTGTTTTTTTTTCTCTCTCTCTTTTTCTGCTTTTCGTTTCCTTTTTGATGAATGATGAAGTGGTTAGAAATATTTTTTTTTTTGCGAGTGAAGTTTGATCTTGAGGATAATTATCATAGTACAAATAATAATAATAATAATGATAATAATAATAATAATAATAATAATTATAATAATGATGCTAATGATGATAATGATGATGATAATGATGATGATAATTATGGTGATGAAAATTATGATAATGATGGTAATGATGATGGTGATGATAATAATGATGATAAATATGATGATACTAATGATAATTATGATGATACTAATGATAATTATGATGAAAATGACAATGATGATAATGGTGATGGTAATGATGATAATGATAATGATGATAATGGTGGTGATAGTGATGAATATGATGATAATGAGGAAGATGATAATGGTGATAATAATGATAATGATAATGATCATAAAGAGGATGATGATAATGATGATAATAATGAAAATGATGATTATGATAATGGTGTTGATGGGGATGATGATAATGATAATGCTAATGATAATGATGATGCTAATAATGATAATGATGATGCTAATAATGATAATGATGATGCTAATAATGATAATGATGTTAATA
>NC_061852.1:9314549-9319549 GCF_019202785.1 Penaeus chinensis | reverse complement strand
AAGCCCTTGGGCGTCTGTCTGCATGTCATTTGTCTGTCTTTATCAATCTATCTCCTTATATCTCTCTCTCTTCTCTCTCTCTCTCTCTCTCTCTCTCTCTCTCTCTCTCTCTCTCTCTCTCTCTCTCTCTCTCTCTATGTCTCTCTCTCTCTCTCTCTCTCTCTCTCTCTCTCTCTCTCTCTCTCTCTCTCCCTCTCTCTCTCTCTATCTCTCTCTCTCTCTCTATCTCTCTCTCTCTCTCTCTCTCTCTCTCTCTCTCTCTCTCTCTCTCTCTCTCTATGTCTCTCTCTCTCTCTTTCTCTCTCTCTCTATGTCTCTCTCTCTATGTCTCTCTCTCTCTCTCTCTCTCTATCTCTATGTCTCTCTCTCTCTCTCTCTCTCTCTCTCTCTCTCTCTCTCTCTCTCTCTCTCTCTCTCTCTCTCTCTCTCTCTCTCTCTCTCTCTCTCTCTCTCTCTATGTCTCTGTCTCTCTCTTTCTCTCTCTCTTTATGTCTCTCTCTCTATGTCTCTCTCTCTCTCTCTATCTCTCTCTCTCTCTCTCTCTCTCTCTCTCTCTCTCTCTCTCTATGTCTGTCTCTCTCTCTCTCTCTCTCTCTCTCTCTCTCTCTCTCTCTCTCTCTCTCTCTCTCCTCTCCTATTCTTTCTCTATATCTACCTGTCAAATAGATTACGAGTACTTGGATTTTTAGACCACACATTTTTTTTTTTAGAAATTAATACACATATAAACTATTCCCAAATACAATAACTGATAAACACCTTGTGTCGTATCAGTCCATTAAAGAAGAACTGTATTACTAAATTATAAAAAATGTCAACTAGATTATATAAGAAGAGGAAGGGAAGTTGGAAGGAGTGAGCAAAAGCTTTAAGTAATTTCATTTTTTTTCGAACGGTCTGACTCTCGGTCTGTCTTTCTCCTTTTCTCTACTCTCTCTCTCTCTCTTTCTCTCTTTCTCTGTCTCATCCTCTCTCTCTCTCTCTCTCTCTCTCTCTCTTTTCTCTCTTTCTCTGTCTCTCCCTCTCCCTCTCCCTCTCATTCTCTCTCTCTCTCTCTCTCTCTTCTCTCTCTCTCTCTCTCTCTCTCTCTCTCTCTCTCTCTCTCTCTCTCTCTCTCTCTCTCTCTCTCTATCCCTCTGTCTGTCTGTCTCTCTCTCTCTCTAGGGGCTAAGGAGAAAATGAGGGGGAATTAACTTTTTTTTTTATTTCAAAGTTATCCCCTTATTTCAAAGTTTGCCTATTAAGAAAAAAAGGAAAAAAAAAAGAAAGAAAGAAAGAAAAAGAGTGGACATGTATGGGAATTTATCGTAAGACTTTACCTTTACAAATAAAATAAATTAATATGATTTTTTTTTTCATCACCGTTGTCATCATTATCATTCATGTATTCTTACTGCTTACATTAATGTGATTATTATCAGTTATATTATAACCATTACATCTGTTATCATTATTGATATTTTTGTTACTAAAACTTTATCATTATTAGCATCATTACTTTTATTAACATTTTCATTACTACTCGTATCATTACTAACTGTATCTAGAGCACCTTATCAATAATATTCACTGTTGCATTTTTTTTATCATTACATATATTTTCCCTTTTTTTATTCATATATTATTAGAAGTAGTGTTGTTATAACTGCCTTCTTACTCTCATTATTGTTGTAGTTGTTAAGAATTTGATTATCATCATCACCATTGCTACTATCATTGTGTTTACTATAGCTTTCATATTTTTATTATCATTTTGATCATTGTAATAACTATCACTATATATATATATATATATATATATATATATATATATATATATATATATATATATATATGTATGTATATACATTATATATATATGTATATATATTTATATGAATGTATATATTTATATATATAAGTATATATATTTATATGAATGTATATATTTATATATATATTTATATATATTATATATATATATATATGAATATATATATATATATATATATATATATATATATATATATATATATATATATATATATATGTGTGTGTGTGTGTGTGTGTGTGTGTGTGTGTGTGTGTGTGTGTGTGTGTGCGTAAGTAAGTAAGTAAGCGCGTGCATGTGTGTGTGCATGCTTGTGTGTGTGTGTGTGTATGTGTGTGTGTGTGTGTGTATGTGTGTGTGTGTGTGTGTGTGTGTGTGTGCACGAGCGTATCTGTAAGACTATAGGCAAACTAATCTCATCATTTTCCTCCGTAACAGCATGAAATGAAACACGGTTGTGGAGTTCTGTTCTTCATCTTCCCTGGAGACCTATTCCTTACGATCAAAGATGTTTCTCCACTTGGTTTTAATGTACTACGATGTGTTTTATGGCCTAGTAAAAAGTAATTTATTTCCCCGGGTGGAAAACACTCCGGCCTCCGAGCGCTAATGAGATATAACTTATCTACGTGTAGTTTAAGTAGATACGTGGAGATAATACGAGCCCTAAACAAAACTTTATATACATGAAAATCGTACATCAGTTAGCCCTTTTAGTGCTTAACATGCCGTATCTATGGCATCTTAAGCAAGAAAAGGCTATAGCTTTAAAAATACAAACCTGGCATCAGTTTTTTTTCCAGATATGCAGCTTCCGTGTACAATTTGATGCAACTAAGTTAAAGTAAACTAATTTTCAAATTCATTTTAGGTATGAAAACCACACAGCATATAGAACTTCACAAACTTTTAATCACGAAACAGTAACTTTGTAGACTTTTCCTCATTTTTTTCTTTCTTTTATTGTACTTATCAACAAAACACGAACATATTCTAAATTTCCCTTCACAGTGAAATCTACAGAATAATAACATTGCAACGAGGAAACGCATATACGTTTTCCTTGCAACAATACGGGACGACGGGAATCTGCTTGCCTTATGGAGTTGGAACGCAAACAGTAAATACAATTCCTTGATTAATATTAATGTGTGCATGTTGTGTGTTGGTGTGACGATCGCCTTGTCTATTGTGTTGCTAACTTCTGGATCCAAAGTTGGTGATGTTGGCCGTTGCCCATTTATACAGTGAACATCTAAAGTTACAGTTTACCTACAATATAACATTTCGGAAAGGTTTTAAGTGCTTTTTAAAAAAACGGAATGAGGACACGAGTGATTGAGATTCTAAAGTTCTAAAAGGCTGATATATTGATGAACTGTTGAAATAACTATCAACATGCGATTTCGTATCACTGTGTCAAAGTATGGTAAAGATATTATTAGATTTATCTGTCTCTCATGTTATTGTAATGCATTCATCTATTGCATTATATTGACAGGGGGAGTAGGTGGGGGGTAAAAGAAAAGTCCAATAGTAATATGAAGAATCAGTTAAGAATAATTGTTGAATGTTGAATTATGGGAGAGAGGGGGAGAGGGGAAGGAGATGGAATAAAGATGGATAAGGAGAAGGGGGAGGGGGAGTTTTCTCGTGTTTATATAAGCACATATATAGTTTAATGAGTCTGTGTGTTTATGTGTATATATGTGAGTGTGTGTGTGTGTGTGTGTGTGTGCGTGTGTGTGTGTCTGTGTGTGTGTCTGTGTATGTGAGCGTGTGCGTGTGCAAATATTATATGTGACAAACTTTGGGTTAAGATGCTTCATAACTCTTCCCACAGTTGCTTTCCCTTCTTCTGTGTCATTAACCATCACAAAAAAAAAAAAAAAAAAAAAAAAAAAAAAAAAAAAAAAAAAAAAACACACACTAGGTTCTCTATTCTATTTCTATTTAATTATCTATGTCACCTGAAGACCTCACATTCGACCCTGACGTACCCAAACATATACTACACACACATAAACGTTAATTGCATCATACCTTTCAAGTATAGGGATCTAGCATACCACATGTAGCGTTATCTAGTTAAACCCTTTATAGTTATATACATGTACAATAGTACTATCTAATACCATTAAGTGACTGATCAATTAGAGTGATATCGTAAAATCTAATTATAAAAGGATTATCATTTGCTCGTCTCTATTAAGCAGCAATTGTCATCCCTCCAATATTAACTTTGTGACGTCAGTACTAATTACCCTATGCACCCCCCCCCCCTCCTCCTCTCACTCCCTCCTTTCCTACCGCCTCCCTCCCCTCCTCTACGACACCCTCTCCCCATTATCTCTACCATTTTCTTTCTCTTCTCCTTTCCCCCGTCTCTCCCCTATCTATTCCTTCTCTTTAACCCCCCCCCCCCCTCTTTCTGCTTCCCTTCTTTCCTCTCTCCCTTTCTTTATCTCTCCTTCCCACAATCCACTGTTCTCTCTCCCCTTCTCTCTTTTCTCTTTTCTCCACTTCGTTTCCCTTAAATTCACTTCTCTCCGTCTTCCTCTCTCTTCCCCTATTCCATCCTCGCCCCTTTCCCCCTTCTTCCTTCACACTCCCCCGAGAGATTTTTTGTTAAATTCCAACAATGTCCATAAATGTCCATAAACCGACTGTCTCACTACTTCAGAGGAGTCTACTTGCCTCGAGGAAAAGGAATGATAGTAATAGAAACAACAACAAGAATGATAACAATTATAACCATAATAACAATGACAATAATAGAGTTAGAACAGGATTCTCATAGATTAGTAGTATGGTGCGCGCCCGTGTGTGTGTGTGTGTGTGTGTGTGTGTGTGTGTGTGTG
This sequence comes from Penaeus chinensis, assembly GCF_019202785.1. Taxonomy (NCBI): domain Eukaryota; kingdom Metazoa; phylum Arthropoda; class Malacostraca; order Decapoda; family Penaeidae; genus Penaeus; species Penaeus chinensis. The sequence continues at coordinate 9,314,878 of NC_061852.1, read as the reverse complement.
TGTGTGTGTGTGTGTGTGTGTGTGTTATTATTTAATAGTTATTTTGTCAATATTCCTCCCATTTTACGCCAAAAATAACTGACTTCAAGTCTGCTGTCACAATTAATATGTTTTCATGCATAAAATTACCATCTTACATCAGAATGAAGAAATTTCAATTCCGCAGTGACACGGAATATTTCATGCGTATGATGTAAGCGGACAAATCACATGCAGAATTGTAATGCAGATGCACATGCATGGCTAGACAGATGCATGTACATGTGTCTAGCCATTACAACTATTTATTCCTTTGCTTTTCCTTTACAATTTCAAGGAGTGAGAGAGAG
>NC_061852.1:9307049-9309549 GCF_019202785.1 Penaeus chinensis | reverse complement strand
CATACCTTTCTGCTGACAAATACTATCTTCCTTGCCACTCCCGACTTTCTCATACAAAACCATGACTCCTCAAAACACCGTGCCATTAGTTTTTTTTTCTTCCCAACTGTAAGGAACAAGAACAAAGCAACTCCTTTTGTCCGCCATCTTTTTCTTTATCTTTCTCAGGATAAGGTATTCCTTTTATGAAGCCAAACTGTTCATCACTAATAATCACAGGTCTCTGTCTCATTTCCAAGACTTTCCCGAAAAAATAATTGCAGGACTTCCTAACTTTAGTCCTCTGTAGTTGGTACAGCTTTGCATGTCGACCTTTTTCTTTGAAAGTGGGACGAAGGTACTTTTCCCCCACTCTTCCGGCATTCTCTCGCCTTTCAAGATCATGTGATACAGCGTGGTTAGCCATGTTACTGGCACCTCTCTTAAGCCATTCCATGCTTCTGCCGAGAAGTCATCAGGGCCTACGTCTTTACCTCCCAATATTTTTTTCATGACCTTCCTCATTCCCTCTTTGTGCTCTTTGTTCATTCTCTGCACTTCCAGATTTACCCTTTTTGCCTTCCCCACTCGCCATTCTCTTTCATCTATGTCTGGGCAGCCGGCAAAGATCTTCACCTTTTCTTTAGAGTCTAACCTTCCATGAATCTTCTCATATACTCACATGCTTTGTCCCACCTCCTTCTTTGACTGCATATGTATCTATGGTCTCCCGATAGCTTTCAACGTTTCCTTGTCTATCCCATTATAAATACATTTAGTGTTGTCAGCATTTAAGTATATCGAAAAGAAAGCAAGAAACACAAAATCACAAATTAAGAAAAATCTAAATGATGAGTTTCATTTCCGCCACCGTCCGAATGACTAATTTCGAATATTGCAACATTTGCATTCCATTTTTTTCATAGGCGAACAATACCGGTGTTGTTTTCCAGCGAGTGAATACTCCTTCGGATTTTTGTTCCGCTTACATTTCAACATTAGTGAAATGGAAGGTAGAAAAATAAAACAAGAACAAAAGTTAAAGACGAGGAAAAGAAACTTGTGAATATAATACGAGGGAAAAAAGGAGAAAAAAAATTAAGAGAAAGAGAAGATTAAGAAGAAAAGATGAGGAAAGAAGAGAGGAAAAACGGATTGCAAGATAAAAAAAAAAAAAAAAAAAGAGACATAAAAAGAAAAAAAGAGGAAAAAAAAAAAAAAAAAAAGACAAGACATAAAGGAAAAATGACATGTGAAAAGTGAATTCATAATGACACAAAACAAGACCTAAAATGATGAGCAAAACAAAAAGTTATTTTGTGATAAGAACGTTTTCTTTCCTAATCATCATTACCTAATTTGTATACATTGTTGTGATGGAGAGCTATTGCCATAAAATAGTCCGAGGACTGCAGCCTCTTCTTATGGATTTTCCCAAATCCTTTAACCCAATGCCGTCGGGGAAAATGAACAAAAAATGGGGAAAATGCTGTGCCCATTTTCTATATTTTTTGTGAAATGTCTGCTCATAGATGGCTTTGCTAGTGCTTAGCCACAAAGGAGTCAATTAATAGACCTTGTGACCATACGTGATTTGAATTGGCGGGAAAAACGTGTTTTTTACTAGTGCTATGGATATCGATGGTGTTATTTTTATTATAAACATTATAATTATTATAATGTTTTTTAATATTAGTAACAGCAAAATAAGATAATGTAAAATATTTCGTAAATCAAAGAAAAGGGTGAACGGGCGAGACGGGCAGTACTCCTAACTGGCTCATTGGTGACTTAGTACAAGTATAGCCATCTATGTGTAAAAACAATCAAACAAGTACTAACAGTGGGCACAGCACGTGTCTACCCGTCGTACCCGTCGGCAAGGGGTTAAGCATTCGTCGTCTTCAGTCCTGGTTCAGTCCACTCATATTCAACATAGACATCAAATCATGTACTTTACCATCTTTGCTTTCTTGTGTCATCCTGTCTAGCCAAGATTCCTGCCAGCCCTCACTGTTCGGATAGATAGATAGATAGCTAGCTAGATAGATAGATAGATAGATAGATAACAGACAGACAGACAGACAGACAGACAGACAGACAGACAGACAGACAGACAGACAGACAGACAGACAGACAAACAGACAGATATATGCAGATATATGAATACACACACATACATATATGCAGATATATGAATACACACACATACATATATGCAGATATATAAACATCCACATTGGCGTATGTTTGTAAGTTCCCCTCGCGATAACCTACGACTACAGAAGGAAAAAAAATAATCATCATTCTTACTCCCGGCCGAGGAACAAAAAAGGAAGACGCCCACACCTGATACGACGGAACCGGTGACAAAGAAGGGTAAAAAACGTGTCGAGAAAGTCGTATTTCCCCGTTTTGTCCACCTTCTCCATTTCGCCGCGGGACGACGCCAGTGGGAAAGCGAAAATAAGAGAAAGATAGGAAAGATAGGAACCGCGAAGAGAAAATATCTTTTTTTGAA
>NC_061852.1:9252049-9254549 GCF_019202785.1 Penaeus chinensis | reverse complement strand
GGTCATCATTATCATCATCATTATTATTATATCTGCTCTCATTAGTCATATTACTATTATTAATGTCTATTTTAATTAGTACCATTATTATCATCTTAATCTTCGTTATGATTATCATTGTTATTATAACTAACATTAACCTTATTAGTATTATTACTATAATATTTATCACTACTATCAGTATGTCTATTTTTAAATGATTACCGTTATCATCTGTATTATTTTTATTGTTATTATGATTATTATTATTATCATTATAATTATATACTTTTTAAGAATATCATCAATATCACTATCATTATAACTATAAATTGTTTTAATCATTTGCCTTTTCACTTCTGTTATCAATGGTTTTGTTGCTGTGTGTTTGTTGTTGCTGGTGCTATGAGTATCATCATCACAGCCGTCCTTTTTTATGAAAACATTTAATAACAGAAATCGAAAGAAATCCGTGATAAGATTTGAAAGGAGAATCTTAATAGGACTAATCATTCTGTCTTTTTCTTCAGATACCTCAACTACTAATCTGTCTATCTATCTATATATTTATTCATCTATCTACTTACCTACCTACCTACCTATACATATATGTATATATTCTCCCAGACCTGGACTCGAACCTAGGTCACTCCGGGTATGAGACCGGAGGGCCACTAAACCAACCATGCCATATATATATGTATATATATATATATATATATATATATATATATATATAATTGCCACGATGGTCCATTGGTTAGAGCACTGGACGCCGACCCTCGTGGTTCTGAGTTCAATTACCCGCCGAGGCGGTCATAAAAATGCCTGCGTTCTGACTGCTGGCTCGAGCCCAAGAAAACGACACATCGCCTTGAGAAGTCAAACGCAGGTGTCGTAGGGGAAGCCACCGCCGTGGCACAACCGCGGTTTATTATAATATGATCATAAAAGTATGAATGAGAATGAATACCTTTTTTCTACTTTACTACACGACAGAGTACTTTATGGAGAAAGTACACTTAAAAAATCGTGAGGAATAGATATGGTATACTTTTTTATTCTCTCTCTCTTTTTAGCTCATTTTAAAGCAATTCATACACTTTCATGCTTTGTTCGGAGAGAGGGAATGAGAAAAAATTATAATCTGTACTGCTCTTTTGATATTATTTCTAGAGCATTTGATAGCAAGAACGAAATCGAAGAGCAGTAGTATGATTTTCAAATCATCATTATCATGGCTTCTTTCCCAGAAAAACCACAATCCATTATTATCATATCCTGAAAATATCATCCTATCCTCGAGCCCTTTTTTTTCTTTCTATTTATTTATTCATTTATTTATTATTATTATCATTTTTTATGAGGCATTTCTGATATCTGGTCGCTATTTCCATCCCCATGATTTCATGCGGCGTGAAGAGCGCTGCCTCTTGTCACTGAAGGGTTCGCAAGCAGTGTCGTGGAGCAGAATCCGGCTCTGGAAGGACAGGGTTTTTTTCCATTTTAATTCTCAATTTATTTACCTTTTTGACTTTCGAGACGGAAATGCTGATATGATCTGAAAATGAGTGCCGTATTCAGATATTTGTTTAAAGAGAGAGAGAAAGAGAGAGAGAGAGAGAGAGAGAGAGAGAGAGAGAGAGAGAGAGAGAGAGAGAGAGAGAGAGAGAGAGAAGAGAGAGAGAGAGAGAGAGAGAGAGGGAGAGAGAGGCTGTAAGAGATAACTGATAGATTATATATAGATAGATTGAGTATGCCCCTACATAGAAAACGTGATACAGGGATGACTTATATATATATTTATATATATATATAAATATATATATACATATATATATATATATATATATATATACATACATATATATATACACACATATGTATAGACATATATAGACATACATATATATATATATATATATATATATACATATACATATATATACACACATATGTATAGACATATATAGACATACATATATATATATATATATATATATATATATATATATATAATATGATATACATACATCATATACATAACATGCCCTTACGAGGAAATACAACCCTGCTCATTAGCTGAGAATATATTGGGTTTAATATGTATGAGTAATTGATTTCCATTTACCAAGTGTGTAACTATCTAACAGGTGCTTGGGTAACTTTCCACGTGTTGTTCTTGCAGGAAGTTCCTTGAGTTGGATTTCTGAACTTGTAGGTTGTGGATCCTGAATATTCCCCTCTTTATTCTGGGAATACTGAGAAGACGCATCAGCTTTAAGACTGTCTGGTAAAAGCTCTGGCTGATCTCTAGGAAAGTTTGATAGGCTAATATCCAATTCCTCACTCTGTCAGTTTTACCTTTCAACGAATCCTAAAGAACATTTTTCTTTTACTAGAAGACGTATAGGTTTACGCCATCACACCATCTCCTTTCCTGAACTCCATAAAATCATTACAAAATACTTTTATCTATTCTTGTTGCTTTTCCTTTCCAAATTCAGATTTCATGAAATCT
>NC_061852.1:9199549-9202049 GCF_019202785.1 Penaeus chinensis | reverse complement strand
ATATACATACATATATGTATATACATATACATATATATATATATATATATATATATATATATATATATATATATATATATATTGCGCATACACACACACACACACACACACACACACACACACACACACACACACACACACACACACACACACACACACACACACGCACAAGCTATGACTATTGATTTTTAAATCATACATAAACTACTACAGCTATTTTCGGCCAAACTCTTTAATTTATAAATTCATTCTAAACACTGGGATGCTGGTCGAGTAGCGAGAACAGTGCTTTGAGGGTAATGATACACACCTTGCTTCCAGCCAAGCGCGATATTCCTCCTTGGCTTTACATTTCCCATTGATTCTCCGCCAAGAGCTGTACTATTACTAAAAGCCACGCACTGCCTCTCGCTGTTCACTGAATCAGTGATACACTGTATTGCGTTTACTGTCCAGAAGAAGAACAATTCAATTATAACACATGCGCTTACACTCATACAAACACACACATACACACATATATATACTCATATATATGTATATATGATATATATATATATATATATATATATATATGTATATATATATATATATATATATATATATATATATATATATATATATATATGTATATTTATGTATATGCAAATGTACATATATATAAACATATAAATATGTATTTATATGTATATGCATATATACATATATATTTGAATATATATAGATTGATATATATATATATATATATATATATATATATGTATATATATGTACATACATATATATATATATATATATATATATATATATATATATATTATATACATATATAATGCATATTTATACATATATATATTATGCATATTTATACATATATATATATATTATGTATATATATATATATATATATATATATATATATATATATATATATATATAATGTATATATATATATATACATATTTCAATAAATCTAGTTTTGCATTGTGGGTTTTTCTACCATATATATATATATATATATATATACATATATATACATATATACATATATATATATATATATATATATATATATATATATATATATATACATACATATATACATACATATGTATAATACATATATATATATATATATATATATATATATATATATATATATATATATATAAGAGTATGTATTTCGATGACATCTATAATAAAATGGCAATTTTAGAATGTAAAAATAATTTGCATGTATATGCCTTGATGATGTATTTGCACATTTCCACATTTTTTAAACATTAGTATAAAATTTGTAACCATATATATATTTCAATATTTTTCTTCGACACAAGCACGTGTAAATACATATGAATGTATGTGTGTATTTGTACAGTAATGAACTAAACACTGTGGACATACGGTTCCCCTTCCTGTTTATGAAGGAAGTAATAACGTAAGGCTTCAACGACGTAGCTGGTGGTCAATATGACGAAGAGGCGTAGGCATTTTTTCGGCGTAATCATCAGGCACTAATGAACCCGGGGCATAGGCCTATAAAGCATCGGACCGGTCCGACTGGTTATGTTCATCGGTGTTCATAAGTCCCATTTTCCATCATCAAGACAAGCTAATCATTGGTCTGAATGGCCTCTACTTCCACACAGAAAAGAAGGAAAAAATATATTGGTTCTAACTAACAGCACCAGGTTCATAACTTATGTGTAAACTTACCCACTTAGGGCAATGAAACATGTCTGTGGTAATTCTATGACCTTAGAAATACATAATTCATAGGCAAATGTATAAGAAGAGAGACAGACAGAGAGAGAGAGAGAGAGAGAGAGAGAGAGAGAGAGAAAGTTTGATGGGAGTGCTGGACTATATGTTTGTTTCCTCTGATTGAAAGTTTGATTGGAGTGCTGGACTATATGTTTGTTTCCTCTGATTGATGTAAGTGAACATTATTTAAATTTTCTTTACTCTGTAATTGCACAAAACCCTAATAAAAGTACTTGTGAACTCGTCTTTCAATTGCCTATATATCTGATATGCAAAACCTCATGGCTAAGGGAATATGTGGCAACCCAAATCAAGGTGAAAAAGGAATAGCATGTGGGTCGAAAACTACAGTATTAGGAATACATTGACAAAGTATAAATAAGAAATGCAATTTAAAACGAAATATGTCATCCCTGACAGGAGGAAACATGTACAAAAATAACGAAATTAAAAAAAAATGTCAGTATGAATAAAAGAAGCTATATATGAAAGAGAAATAACAAGAGAAAATAGCGGGTTTTCATTCTGAACTGCACCAAAACGAAAATATCAAATAAAACAAAATGCCTGCGAATTCGATTCACAATACAAAGAAAAGATCATAGTTTAAAAAAGCAGGAGGAAACTTCGCCCGAAATTTCAAATATCTTCAACCATGAAAGAAAATATATCTCTTTAGTATGACTGAACCGCAAGGACTTCTATTCGGAGCTTCGGTCCATTTCGGAGCACGAAT
>NC_061852.1:9189549-9192049 GCF_019202785.1 Penaeus chinensis | reverse complement strand
AAGCCGCTGTTCAAGTTGAAACAATGTAGCAGCTTGATTAAAGATGATCCCACCAGTTTGCGGGCGTGGACAACATGAAGACAACACGCGCGGCTGATCAGTCCATCTGATGGCCTGTGTCCCACTAATGGCAGAGACGGTGTTATTGTTGTGTCTACTGGATACAACGTATTTATGTTGAGACAGAGGCTTAGTGAGACTGGCGCCTTTCTCACAAAAGTACTGCTTATCGCAGGAGGCACAAGGAACCTTCGAAGAAGAGGGAAGGCTAGTGTGGACCAGGTTGCGACGGAGAGTGTTCACCTGGCAAAAGATCAGCCCGCAGTTGAGAGGGTGTAGAAGGGGAAGGAGAGAGTGGATCTCCTCAGTGTAGAGCAGGCTGAGGACGGGCATGTGAGGAGTCTCTAGGAGAGGAGTCGTGGTAGAAGTTGCGCCGCGGTCTGAATAACGCGATGTCGAGAACATGACGAGGGTAGCCAAGTTTGGAGAACGAACGACGCAGGAATGTGGAAGAAGCGGAGGAAATGCTAGGTGGTAACGCCTTTCTTTGCAAAGAGAGGATAGTATGAGAAGAAGTGTATGTGCATACCAATGTGCATAGGCTTCCTTTTTATGGTTAACAGAGCGATGAACTAGGGTGTCCAAGAAAGGGAGCTTATTGTCAACCTCCCATTTCACCGTAAAACGGATGGAAGGAGAGAGAGAGTTCAGCTGCGTCAGGAAATCCGAGAGCAGGACATGGTAATGAAGCCAGAGAGCAAAGACGTCGTCGACACAACTCAGGCAAACCGAAGGACGAAGGAAGTTGGAAGGGAGTAGCTGTATCATTAGCATGATAGGTATATGAAAATAGGAATATTTACGTTTATTTGATATTACGGGTGAGATGTTTGTTGCGCATCTCGAGTATTTTTTGTTTACCCATGAGCCCACGTATGACGTTGCTGTGGCGGTGGACGACTTGTGTGTGAACCCACTTCGCAGGGAATTTGTGTTGGCGACCTTTTATAGAAGTGGCAGTTATTGGGCACAAGTCTTTACACTCATGAAGGTATGTTTAAGGATGTTGAAGGGTTCAAATAAATTCAGAGGGGATGATACTCATTAATATTGAAAATACACGGAGCATGAGTTTGTTGTGTTGGCGTCGGCCATAATGTGGAGTGTTTACTTTCATATGATTTCAGCCAGTGTTTATCCAATGCTGTGGATATGGGTTTGTGCCGTAACTGAGACGTGATGGCAACTACTGGGAATCATGGACTGTGATAGTGTGGCCATTGAAGTGAGTTCAATGAAAATATACAATGTATGATTTATTTTGTGATATTGTTGCAGATTATTTAGTTACGTCGCACGAATTGTGTAGGCATTCCTTGTATTATTTAATATTGTGATATAAGCAGTTCATTTGTTTATTCGGATTGGATTGTTACTTTAGTATTAATTGATGTATGTATATTTTCTCTTTTTTTTCGCAAATAGAATATTTATTTTTGTTATCCCTATTACCTGAATATCACATTTCAGGTTGAAACTTTGCTCCAATAAAAGACTGTTGCAGCTGATGGCTTTTCCTTGATATCCCAGTACAGTAGCTCATGAACAAGTTTGTCATGAATGGATAGAGAGGAGAGCCCATGGCAATATTGCACGTTTGAGAGTAGAACCGACCGTCAGTGGAAAATGATAGACTATACACACAGACGAATTAGCTGGAGGAAGACGTTGGTGGGCAGAGGATTCTTGGCGGAGAGCCTCCTCTATAGGAAGCGAGGACGTCATCAAACGGGGCCTTGGTGAACAAGGAGTCGACATCTAAGCTTATCAAGATTGCCGGCGAGACTCCACGGACACGGGGGATGAAGACCTGAGAGTGGCGGAGGAGAGCAGGGGAGAAGGTGCCGAGAAGGGGAAAGAGAGACTTCGCCAGCCTAGCCGCAAGAGAGTGCGTCACAGATCCCCGGGAGATGTTGGGGCGCAGAAGCAAGGTCGGCATATGGGATTTAGGAAGCCCATAGAAATGAGAGAGGCGAGGCTTGATTACCTTTTGCAGGTAGGAGGCACTGTCGAAGACCACCACATTGTGACAGGCTTTGAAGGGCCTCACGGTAACGCCTGGGAATGGAATGGTTTGGATGAAAGGAGAGAAACAGGCGAGATGAAGAGATGAAATGTTCAAAGGGTGAAATATTGTCGATGAAGGTAACAGGAGTTGGGGGGGGGGGGGGGGGGGCAAAGGAAAGACCGAAGCCAAGGAGTTTTTGCTGGTGAGGGGTCAAGGGCAGAGAAGATAAGTTGGTGACGGTGTCGGTGAGGGAGAAGCGGGACCAAGGACTGCGGGCGGAGAGGCTGGAGTATGATTGTGTGTGTGTGTGTGTGTGTGTGTGTGTGTGTGTGTGTGTGTGTGTGTGTGTGTGTGTGTGTGTGTACAAATTCAGATTCTTGGCAGCCTTAGTATTGTAACTTCCGTCTCACTTCCCTCAATTGGCCTCATTGC
>NC_061852.1:9107049-9109549 GCF_019202785.1 Penaeus chinensis | reverse complement strand
CAATGGGTTAATCAACACACTAATATTATCCTTTCAAAGAAATTTATGCTAACAGTTAAACCTCATTATATTCCAAAAGGGATGCGCAAAAATCAGCATGGGAAACAACACTGGAATACATGACCGCTCATTTGTCATACAGCGACATCTGTTAAATCAGAAAAGGAGGAAATGATGTATACCAGATTTTGACTTTTCCATGTGGAAAAACAACATAATTTGGAGATAGGAATTGTGGAAAAATGTTTCGAAATGTTTCTTCTATATAAATAATGTGACCTGAACTGAGATCCATTTGCCTCTCATTTCCCAGGAGGGTAAGCAAGGAATCAGAAAAAGAAGACTGTAGGAAAGATTTACACTTTGATACAGCCTTACTTTTGCTCATATCCAAAACAGGGCGTACATATTTGTAGACATTTATAGAACGAAACATTTAGATCGGTCTTCCTTAGCTATAATCAACTGTGAGAAATGTAAACTTGTCAACGCCATCTCTTGCTTCTTAATTGCAATGATCCTTACTCATTCACGTTTTTTTTTGTTTGTTTTTTTTCTCGTTTTTTTGTTACTTCGAATGTGTGCCACTCGATATTAATCTATTACTTTTTTATTTCGCATACGTATGGTCAAATTTATATTTTGCTGATTTTTAATGGCTCTAACACATGTGTAATAATGTTACTGTATCGCATACTTTATATTCCTAGGATTACAGTGCTTGGCTCGCTATTTCACAACACCTTGCAGATTTTGTATATTTGTTGGTGCGCAAAGGGTAACGATATTTTTTTTCTTCTGACTGTACACATGATAAAATAAGTATCGGTGCACTATATGCACGAGTCATTATGACACAAATGAACGATAAGTAGTGGTCGCCTTAATACACGTTGGTAGCCCTGTTGTCAAATGTATGCCGCAGATCACCAGCCAGCGGGATGTTGCAAACAGTAGTAATGGCCTTTTTTGTATTTGCATTTCCCTGACATATGCTAGCCCTCCACGTGCACACCTATTGAAACAACTTTTCGTTTTGTATGTCCTCAACCTTGATGCAGAGTGATACACTCCGGCCAGCCAGTCTAACAGTGCAATACTGTGCAATACAGTCTCAGCTCGGGATTTATAACTTCACTAATCATGAATCGTGTCTTATGTCTCTTGATATGAAAATCATGTGAAGAGATACATAAAAATGTGTCTTTATGTTAAATGCATGTTCACTCTATATGGGTAAAACATTAGCGTTTCTGAAACTACTTCGTAAGAATTTCAAAAGTGTCCTAGTCAAATTGATGCAATATTGCTTCTGTGGGTTGTTGTTTTTTTATCATTCTGTACCACTATGATGTAACCTTACAGACTCAAAAATATCAAAATGAAAGCTGTGTATCTTGATTTGTTGATATTTTACAGGCATCAACAAACGAAACACATTTGAGTTATTCATTTTTATTAGATTCGGACTCATTGAGGATACGATGATGTAAAACTTCAAGTAATACTTCTGCTTTCCATGTGAAGAAAAGTGAGTGTAACAAGCGAAAGAAAGAGAGAGAAAAAAATGTTTGGCTGAATTTTAAGGTTTCCAAAGCTTTGCGATGTGACGAGTGGAGCGCACAGACAATCTAATTCGCACAGTATTCCGGTACTTTTTTCCATTTGAAGCTTCCAATTAAGATTCATGCCAGTATATTAAGTATTTAATTGGTTTTATGTTGACTTAATGAAGTAAAGATAAAAAAAAAAAAGATATACATATATAATAATAACCTTGTATGTCAGAACGAGATTCGATTATTCCGCATTTTGTAGGGATCACGGGCCATTAACAAACAAAGTACGAGAGTGTTAGGGGCATTAAATCTTTCGAAAGGAAGGACGGTGAATACGAAGCAGACGGGGAATATCGATAACGCTGTAACCATTAGCACGTATATATCTTGCCATAGCATGTTTTAGGGTCGGAGTTATGAAACAATCGCTGAATGGTTCGAATCATACGAACAAACCACAGTCAAGCATACCAACCCTCCCACAACATCAGCTTTAATGGTTACAGTAGGTATCGGACTCACCGTGTAACGATATTTTTTGTGTAAAACACACACACACACACACACACACACACACACACATATATATATATGTATGTATATATACATATACAGATATATGTATATATGTATATATATATATATATATATATATATATATATATATATATATATATATATATATATATATATATATATATTGATTTATAAACACACACACGCAACGTACATATCCATATTTATAAACAAACACACATAAATATACATGTTTATATATCTATACACACACATATATACATATTCATAAACACACACAAGTAAATATATATATATATATATATATATATATATATATATATATATATATATATATATATATATACTCATATCATATCCCACACGCCCTAGATTACACAGACACTGCATTTGTCCAAGATACA
>NC_061852.1:9082049-9084549 GCF_019202785.1 Penaeus chinensis | reverse complement strand
AAAGCGTATAGATAGAAATGGTAAAAGTAATACCATTGCGAAGGGAATAATGGTAATGATTCCAGATTCCAAATTCCTCATAAATAAATAATACACACACACACACACACACACACACACACACACACACACACACACACACACACACACACACACACACACACACACATGCACACACACACACGCACATATAAACACACGCGCGGGCATATACTCAGAATAAAAATTGTTCTTTCTTAGTCTTAAATTAGCTCCCCGCTACACTTAATCACGAAAGACTAGTAAACATTCCAAAAGGACGAACAACACTCACACGAAATTAGGTTCATTCACGAACTTTCATTCAAAATATTTGCTCGGTTTGAGGATCGTAACTGTAGTGATAATTTTACAATCTTTTTTAGTTTTCTGTTTAAGCGTAACTATAGAAATGGTAAAAGCAAAACCACTAGAAGCCGAAGTAATTGTGATGGGAATTATGCTAATTATTCTACATTCAATATAAACAACATTTCTCAGAGTTTAACATATTTTTTTGAGAAGGTACTGCGTAGTTGATTCTAACCGCTTTCGATGTAAATGTTTATGATAATGGCATTCAATATAGGCCTACATTTTGATTGCTTAACGTACATTGATGGACTTTGGTTTCCGATTTCAAAACTCTATTTTTTAGAAAGCATTCTTAAAAAAGTTGTCTGTTGTAATATACAAAATGTATTGATGAGTTTCCCATCTTACAAAGTATTCATAATATTTTGACATCACATTTTAGCGTTAGTTGTGTGTGTTTCTGATCTAAAGCTCTGACCTATGAAAGAAATTTTAGACAGCAGGGAAAATATTTTAACGAATTTCTACCTCCTGACACGCCCTTTAAAATATGCAGTTGCAAGCACGCACACGTGCAATGTAAAAGGTAGCAATGTAGAGACCGTATCCACCAAATAGTGTGCAATCTGTGAGGTGTTGACCCCAATAGAGTAAACGTTTGTTTTAGAATTTACAGCTTGGAGGCAAACTGTAGCAATTGCACAGTAAAGAGAGATTGATTATTTTGCACCGTTTTGCAGATAGTCAGTTTTGTTTGTTACACCGAAATGGTTATATTGCAAAATTAATTGGTACTTACAAAAAAGGAGTATATATATACATATATATATATATATATATGTATATATACATATATATATATATATATATATATATATATATATATATATATATATATATATATATATATATATATATATATATATCCCAATGCCGACGGGCATGACGTGAACTTTATGCCATGCCCACTGTAAGTTTACTTGTTTAATTGTTTTTACTCATAGATGGCTACACTTGTACTAAGTCACCAATGAGCCAATTACGAGTACTGCCTGTCTCGCCCGTATTAACATGTATTTATATATATGTATATATACATACATAAACAATACCTATGATATTTAATCGAACAAAATTCATAAACACACACAGACACACACAGACACACACACACACAGACACACACACACACAGACACACACACACACACACACACACACACACACACACACACACACACACACACACACACACACACACACACACACACACACACACACACAGACACACACACAGACACACACACATTTATATTAGTATATGCATACATACACGCGCACATATATGAATACATACATACATACATACATACATACATACAGACATATATATATATATTATATATATATATATATATATATATATATATATATATATATATATATATATATATATATATATAACCGGCCCAAATCTCGCATGCAGATCGGTGATGCTGACTCAAGTGTTGTCTGCTTTCCCCCTGGATGTCACTTGCTAGCGAGATTGGACAGCGAGATGATCTGGCACTAATGGGAACAAGTGCCACGGCAGATGCGTATTGACCATCGGGAAAGCATTGTTTGAAGGCTGCCAAACAGTCTGGCCATCAGCAATAGACAGAATTTCGTGTCAGGTTTATATCATGTGTTCAGAGGATGAAGTGAAATTTGGGAGATACCAGGATGTTGTTGCCTTGGGATTGTCATTCAGGATTAATTCTGATTCAGGGATTTAATAAAGGGTGTTGGATTTCCTCTTCAGCCGCTCAACAATATTTATGACACTTTTTTGTTGTACCTTATTAAGTGTCTATTATACTCATTATGTCTTTATATTAAGTATTTGCCTAAAATAATGGAACATACATATTATATTTCCTATTTCTTTTACCAATACCCTGGTAATAAGTGTAGGGGTAAATCAACCATAAATATACTCAAGAGAAGGTATTACAAAATGACTACCTACAAAATACAGATTTTTTCTCTTCTCGTTCACAACTGAAATCAAGTGCGGCTCATGAATAGGCGCTGTGGAACTGCAGCACCCCTCATTAGCCCTCTTCCCATTCATGGAAAAAATACAAAAACCCTTGCATGAAACTGTATTCCATTGTCGACGTGGT
>NC_061852.1:9019549-9024549 GCF_019202785.1 Penaeus chinensis | reverse complement strand
TTCAGTTAAGTGTATATATCATATGTATCTCAGAAATAGACATATATTCACGGTGTGTATATCTATCTATCTATCTATCTATCTATCTATCTATATATTTATATATTATATGTATACACACACACACACACACACACACACACACACACACACACACACAAACACACACACAAACACACACACACACACACACACACACACACACACACACTCACACACACACACACACACACACACACACACACACACACACACACACATTCATTACTGATGTTAGATTCCTAGTGGGTTCTGTGTTTTGAAGACTTTTTTTTTATTAAGACATTAATAAAAAAAAATGAAGACAGTCATTTTAGTCTCATTCTTACTGTTTTCAAAATTCGCTTTCAAATAGCAATATTTTTCAAAACTGATTTCCATCTTAGACTTTAAAACCTTTTATCATTTTAGACCATTTTACAAGCTCGTTTTAGTTTTAGTTTTTTTGTCAAGACTCGTTTTTATTTTTATTTTTTTCTCAAGACTTGTTTTTATTTTTGTTTTTTTTTGTCATGAATCGTTTTAATTTTAGATTTCAGTAAGACTCATTTTTTTCCGGACATTTTTTTTTTTTTTTCATTCGGGTCTATAGTTCACAAGGGAATAGGGGTTATTTTTTTCTGTAATCGAAAAGTTACGTAAATAGAAACAAAAATAACAAACATCTTCAACAAAAAATCCGCAGAACACTTATACATAATTACCTATAACTTATTAGAAAAACACAAAAGTATTCCATATACGCCCATACACTACTTCGTCCAAAATCAGAGTTGCTCTCCAGGCCAAGGCAAATACCACCGTCACTCGACAGATGGCGCTGTAAGGCAAATCCATTCCGTTTTCTATATTCAGTCCTGCACCCTAGGCAGACGTAATGGAGGTTCTCGAGGGAAATCGGAGGCCATTTAAACGGAAGGGAGCAGACTCGTGGCTGAGAGTGTGGAATTAGACACTGGTTTGTTCATTTCACTTTATTCATTCGTCTTGTGTCTTCTTCACTCTCTCCTTGTTCTTCTACTTCTCCTTTTTCTTTTTTTTTTTTCTTCTTTTACTTCTTTTGTTCCTTCATCTCCTTCAGTGTCTCCTTTTTTTCTTCTTCTTCTTCATCTGCTGCTTTCTATCTACGTACGTGCTCACTATTTATAGCTTAAAGTATGCCTTTTGATATTTTTTGTCCGATCAGAAAGTAAATATAAGCCGAATCACTCAAATGAACACTACCATTTGGCTTAGTAAATAACGACCATAAAAAAGTTGTTTATTATTTTTGAAAGATATTACAGGGCTAGTATTTTAAAGTGTTGAATATCCGATGTCACACACACACACTCACACACACACACACACACACACACACACACACACACACACACACACACACACACACACACACACACACACACACACACACACACAGACACACACACACACATACACACACACAAAACAAAACAAAAATAATAATAATAATAATAATAATGAATGAGTAAATAAGTAAAATGAAAATACAAAATAATAGATAATAATAAAAAAGAGAGAGAAAAAAAAAAAACGGGAAACACTTACGGCTATAGGTACTTCGTGTACCTTCATCAGCTAATCCGTTGAGGTAAGTTTTCTCTGTAGGATTAAGCTTAGAGTACCTGAGAATTACTTACACGTGGAAACCCAGCTGCTAGAAAAAAAAAAAAAAGAAAAAAAAATGTAATAATAGTTAGACAGATTGAGAAAAAAAAAAGATACTGAATAAAAAGTAGCAAGAGAAGAAAGAGATAAACACATGAATAATAGAAAAAAAAAAAAAAAAAAAACTGAATTTAGCAACAACACGTTCAGAATGGTACAACGAGAAACCGAAAAGTACGTTTATGTGATGAATCATTACGACCTTTTCGTGAGGAACCAGAACAGTACCGAATGTACACGACCCGAGACCATTGACACACCTAAGGCCGGTTACATGGTTGGAGTTCATAATGACGACTCAGCAGTGTCGAGGGAAAGAGAGAGAGTGGAGGAGGAGAAGGGAAGGAAGAGAGAAGAGGAGAAGGTGGAGAAGGGAGAGAAGGTAGAGGGGAAGATAATGGGAAGAGAGGAAGGGAGGCGAGGAGGAAAAGGGGAGGGGGAGTGAGGGGAAGGGTGAAGAGATGGTGAACGGAGGGAGAGGAGGAGAAGAGAGGGAGAGGAAGAGGAGGGGGAGAGAGGGACAGGAGGAGGAGAGGATAGGAAGGAAGGGAAAGAAGGAAGGAAAGAGAGGAAGAGAAAGGGGGGCAGGGCTGGGAAAGGAAAGGTGAGAAGAAGAGGAAGAGAGGAACAGGCAGATGAAATGAAGGGGAAGGAAGGGAGGGGAAGAGAGGGAGAAGAGACGGAAGAGGAGACGGGGAGGAGGGGAGAGAGAGAAAGCGGGAAAGGAGGGAGAAGTGAAGGAGAGAAAGGGAAAAAGAGGAAGAGAGTGGTAGGAAGAAGTGAATGGAGGGGGGGGATAGGAAGGTAGGGAAAAGAAAGTTGATGGAAAGAGAAGAAGAAGAAGGGAGGGGAGAGAGGGGAATATACGGAGAAATGAGGGAGAGAAGAAGAGCGAAGGGATGAAGGGAAAAGAAAGAGAAGAGAGGGAAAGGAAGATGAAAAGAGCTATTAGTGCCCCAAGACCTGTTGAAGGAGACATTGCAACCATCAATAGGATCATGAATGTCGTTTGCTTGAGGGATATTTGTTGCAACGGTTATCAGGTGACAATGTGTTGCATACATTTTTTTTCGTTCCTGGTACAGCGCCTTTGTGGAAAATATTACAATCTATTTGGTATGTGATCAGTAATAAATACATAAGTATACATACCTACGCGCACAAAATAGTAGTGGTAGTAATAGTGGTAATGATGATGATGATGATGGTAGTTGTGATAATAATAATAACAGTAATAATAATAATAATACAAATAAAAGTAATAGTAATAATGATAATAATAATGATAATAATAATAATAATAATAATAATAATAATAATAATAATAATAATAATAATCATAATAATAATAATAATAATAATAATAATGCCAATAATGGTAACGAGGATGATAATTATTATGATGCTAATAACAATAACTATAACAGTAATACTGATAATAGTACGAATTGTATGTGTGTATTTATATATCCATACAAACTTATGAAAAACACGAAAGCTATTAAGCAAGAGAATAATAATAATAATGACAATAATAATGACAATAATAATAACAATAATAATAATAATAATAATAATAATAATAATAATAATAATAATAATAATAATGATTATGCTGCTGCTGCTGCTGCTGCTGCTGCTGATGATGATGATGATGATGATAACAACAACAATCATATTAACAAAGATAATAATAATGATAATAATAATAATAATAATAATTGTAACAATAATACTGATAATAATACTATGTGTATGTATATTTATATATATCCATACATACATTGCTTAAAGGCTTTTAAGCAAGAGAAAAATGCGCTACTGAGAGACAGGAGCCATGAAACCACTGCTATAATGAGTCAACGCCGAATCCTACAGGGAAATGCGTGAAAGCAGTAACAAAAGCTCAGGAAACCTATTAAAATGGAAATTCAATTTACAGGATTATCAATTCATTCTGGAAACTATTGCTGGGTACAGAATTTCAGGTTTTATTCAACAATCCAGTGGAAATAATCACAGTGTTTTAGATTTTCTGAAAAGTAAGTGGCAAAATCTCTTACGTGGATTGCTATAAAATATTAAAAAAAAAGTACATTTCGTAAAAGCAAAATAGATTTGATATGTTGCTCACATTTTACTGCGTTTGGGATAAGTTTAAATTTTCAATCGTGATTTATTTTTCTGAATAAATGCAATTATGTATTTAACCTTTCTGTCTGCCTAGAAATCAATATAGTCTAATGAACTGGCTGATTTTTTTTCCCAACTGTCAAATTACATTATATTGCCTCTCTTTTTATTTTTCCTTTACATACAGACTAACTGTTTGTCTCCGAAACGAGAAACTAAATATACATTTTCGTCTCAATTGCCTTTGCTATGGCTTCGTGGGGTCAGTCTTCAACCGCCAGATTTTAGAACATATATACAGACACTGTACGTTTTAGTGCATCATAACAGTGTGACTCAAATAGTAATAGTGATAATATTGGTAATAGCAATAATAATAACGTTAATGATAATGATAAGAAGATAGTGATAACGAGAATTATTATCATTAATTGATTGTGGTTGCCGTTTACTTTTGTTGATATGAACGAGTTTTA
Source organism: Penaeus chinensis (assembly GCF_019202785.1). Classification (NCBI taxonomy): domain Eukaryota; kingdom Metazoa; phylum Arthropoda; class Malacostraca; order Decapoda; family Penaeidae; genus Penaeus; species Penaeus chinensis. Next base: position 9,020,212 of record NC_061852.1, on the reverse strand, counting down.
TTTTGCAATAGATTGATCACAAAAAGAAAATAAACAACAACAGTATAACAATGATAAGACGTAAAGAACTAAGCAGTAATATTTATATAAATAATGTTAAATTCCATGATGCTATAAGCTGCAACAATAGAATCTCACAATCTCACTTCCTTGGATCTCGCACCTCATGCCGTCATGCATTCTTCCCTCTCGCCTCATAACTAATACCTCAGTGGCCCAGAATGTGAGGCAGTCTGTGACATCACTAAAGCGGGGGAAGTTATGGGAGGGGGGTTCTTGCACAGCAGGAAGAGTCGGTGGCAGCTGTATGCAAATGCTGAGGTTGGTGTTGCAATATGCATGCGAATATTTAGCTTCGAAAACAGGTGGCGTGGCAGTTGATTCTACATTCGTGAAATTATTTGTATCTAATAAGTAATTCAGTCATAGTTGGTGTAACTAGGATGCTGAGATCTGTGTTAAAATATACATACAAATATATATTTCACACATTCTCAAGCCAGGTAAAAAAAAAAAAAAAAAAAAAAAAAAAAAAAAAAGCAAAAGGAAAAAAAATTGTCACTGAAAAATAAAGTAAATACAGAAAATTTACACATGAATAAATACATACGGACAATAATAGATTTAGATATAAATAAATAAATAAACAGATAAGTTAAGCAT
>NC_061852.1:9004549-9007049 GCF_019202785.1 Penaeus chinensis | reverse complement strand
AAAAAAAGTTACCTGAGAAATTTTTAAAGGAAAACTCAAATATCAGACACGCCCATTGCTATTCATGTGCTTTATGTCCAGCTGTCTATTTATTATGATAAGATTACTCCATGCAGCTTGATTTTTTCTCCTTCCCCGCTCGATATGTTATGCAGTGTATTGTGCAGGATATGATAAATATATTCAAATTAGATGCAATCAGCTTTGATATAAGCTAGATGAGGTAAAATAACTCGATATGACTCTTCGATTTGCGTAGACATAAGAGACAAAAAACTGTCCACCCTTTGAGAAATGTAGATGAACATTTCTACATATTTCACGATTCCATTCCAAGACAAGGTTTCGCCCAAGACATTTCGTACAAGTTTTGGAAATGAAATCTAGATGAGACTAACTGGAATCGATACTGGTCTCAATTCCCTTGGTTTAGAGGTCGGAGAATGTGGCTTCTTAGAAGTGATATTGGTTTCCGCTGTGTTTACATGTGTGTGTGTGTGTGTGTGTTTGGGTGTGTGTGTGTGCGTGTGTGTGTGTGTGTGTGTGTGTGTGTGTGTGTGTGTTTATGTGTGCTATTGTGTGTGCGTTTGCGTGTGCGTGTGTGCAAGTGTGTGTGCGTGTGTGTGTGCGTTTGCGTGTGTGTGTGTGCCATGTATAAAAGGATGACGTTTTTGTATCATATTTTCCTCTCTCTCCTTGGTTTTACGTTCTTTATGTTTCTCCAATAAATCATTTTATGCGACTTGCCTAATTCTCTCGTCGTTTGATAATTCAGTTAGAAACATTTAGCCATAGATCCCTTCGATATTTTCTTTTCCCCATCCATTAGCACAGAAAACTAATTAAAAAAAAAAAAAAAAAAAAAAAAAGAACTTAATTTTACGGTCGGGGATATGAACACACAAGAAAAGTGGTAAACAAATAACATATGAAACTTTTTGTATGTATATTTCTAAGCACTGAGGCAGAAATCCTTAACCATTACTCTCTTTCTTTTAACATGTTATTTTCTCTCCTGTAGACACCTTGCCCGGTTTTTCTTCCCCCGAGCCACTAGCGGAAAAGAAAAATGATATTGTTTATGTAGAGGCCCTTAGCTAGGGTGGTCAAGTTTCATCCATAAAAAAACAACAACTTTTTTTGTAACTTTTCTTGTTGAAAAATAAATAAATAACACATACAGAGTGAGGGAAACGGGAGAGAGAGAGAGAGAGAGAGAGAGAGAGAGAGAGAGAGAGAGAGAGAGAGAGAGAGAGAGAGAGAGAGAGAGAGAGAGAGACAGAAACAGACAGACATACAGACAGACACACAGACAAACAGACAGACAAATAGACAGGCAGGCAAACAGACAGACAAACAGAGAGGGAGAGAGAGATAAAGTGTGAAAGATAGACAGAGTGAGACTTAAGAATGAAAATAGGAAGATAAAGAATAAGTAACAGGACGACACCTGCCAAGATCGACTTCATTCCTGCGTAAATATTGTCGAATTCCGAAGCAGCTAATCTCTCTGTCTGTTGACTTTGGGGCTGTACTATAAAAGGGCAAGTGCTAGGCAATGTCCGACTGTCGCCAGGTGATATAACCCACTTGGTACCATAAGACCCTTCTTTCCCGTCGCCTGGCGTTGTCAACCGGTAACTTGATCCAGTTTCCGTACCACAAAACTCCGCTTTCAGCTTCGCCAGGCCTTCGCGGCAAAGAAAATATGGGAAAAGCCAGCACTACCCTTCATCGCCACTTTCGTATTTTTTAGTATAGTTAAACTGAATGCTGTATAATTTCTTTTAGTTGCAAATTATTGTAAAGTTTTAGGTGGATTTAAAAAATACTCCACCTTTTGAAGTATTGGCATATACTCATCTTGCAAATAACCACTTTTATCATGTACGGTAAATGTTGACAGATATAGGTACCATATCGGGGAATATTTTTTAAAGTGCTAGAACGTGTTTTTCCCATTTAAAATAAATAACATGTGCGACCACACTCAGCCTGGTATTATTAATTCCGGGCCTCTGCGCTTCCCGCTCCGGCAAAGGTCAACAAAGTTCTTTATGTGTATATCGCGTATCATAATGGTTGGACTAGTTATATAATTTAGGATAAATTACGAGAGAGATATGAAAGCTCTGTCTTGCCAAAATACATGTTTTAAAAGTTTGCCTACCCTAAATGGAGGCCATTGTTGTAGTGAAGGGTATTACGAGATCATTATAATTCACAGAGTTGTATCCTTGATTCTAACAACTTTATCGTCCTAATTGTTATATCTATAAAGCATACCCAATTATTTCCAAAAAAATACATTTAATTCCCTTTCGAGGTATTCAGCCTATCTATAGCTTGGGAATACTTCCAATAGCCTTGTATATACTTTGTTTCAGAAATGGCAGCAGCTGTAGATGAATTGAACTGTCTGGAAGCTCTTGAAGATCTTCTGTGCTGCAGGTCAGTATAACATACCAGGAGCATACATTACTGACAGGATGAATGTATA
>NC_061852.1:8992049-8997049 GCF_019202785.1 Penaeus chinensis | reverse complement strand
AGAGGTTACACTTCCACGTGGGAGGTCATTTGTTCATGTAGTAGGTAATTTGTTCATAAACGGAGTGGTCAGTAAAATATGCAGTGAGGTATTAAGTATATATTGACCAAGGGGTTAGTTGATTTGATTAGGCTCTTAGTACATTTATTTTACACCGAAATTATCAATTGGTGATTTTAGGCCATGTTTTGGTGATAGTTTTCATTTAATGCTTATCTAGGTAGTTTGCCAACGCTGCCATGTCAGCGTGTGTATAATATATCTTCCGAGGCAATACTTCTGTAATCGATGTTGCTGTTCGGGTAATACAGACCACCTTTTGTGAAGCAGAAGAAGGAGGAGAGAGAGAGAGAGAGAGAGAGAGAGAGAGAGAGAGAGAGAGAGAGAGAGAGAGAGAGAGAGAGAGAGAGAGAGAGAGAGAGAGAGAGAGAGAGAGAGTAACACTCATAGGATTCAAAGAAGGTAAAATAAATAAAAACTTCGAACGGATAACCCACCAAACAATTATAAGTAAAGTAAATGGAAATCAAACACGGGAGGCAAAGGGGCACATACTGCTGAGAAATCCAAAACGAAAGTCGTAAAAAAGTTTTGTGAAATACCGTGAACGCTCACATGCTGAACAAAAAGGGACTCATATAAGAAGAAGCCTGGTCGTGCTGCCCACTTGGTTTACATTCAGCGCTGATGCTTTTCCAAATGAACGAAGGATTATTTAATTAGAGAGATGATCAGTTTGGCAATCTCAAAAGCTTATCGAGAAAGAGGGATATAAACATGTTAGTATCATACAGCGTGTGATGATCAGTTAAATGCATTGCATATGCTATCGCGTAATCAATTAAACTAATCCAAACACAATACTGAATTATATTTAATTTCTTCTGATTAGTAACACTATTACTATTCAATTTCTATCAAATTTGTGACCTCACAAAATCCTTCAAATGTCCCTCTTCCTAGCATTAGCTTGATGAAAATGAATGAATACCAATAATTGTATTTAGCTGAATTCTGGTGCACGATTTGCCGACAAGTCAACGCAAGTCACGATTAAGATTATCGAATCTGTCAATGACCTGTGTTAGTTTAACTTGCAGGCACGAAAGTTAAACTGCTTATGCATTCTATTACGCGTTTATATAGTTTGGAGACCGTGACCGTGTGTCCATGTGGATGTACAGGTCGCAGGCAGAGGGAAATGGCACTTGATGTTAATTGAAATATGAATATATTACCAGATTAGTAATAGAGGCGAAGTGATATCGCTATTATTTTTTATGAGAGCGCTTCAAATGTGCAGTTATCTGGGTAATATTAGATAAAATGGTGATTCTGTGACGAAATCAGACCCTAAAGTAAATGTCACTGCATGACACGCACATACTTTAAGAGCCCCACACACACACACACACACACACACACACACACACACACACACACACACACACACACACACACACACACACACACTGCATACCTACGCAAGCATCCAACAGTACAGTATATTATAACGAAGCAGACAATACTGATCCTTCTTTCTCGCACAAACGTAAAAAAAGAAAAGAAAAGAAAAAGAAAACAACAACAACAAAAACACGAGTTCCAGCTATCGACAAAAACACATAAACAAACAAACAAAAAATGTATTTCAATGTTGCAACACATACTTCCTCTTGGGATTAGACTTTTATTTTATTCAGTGACCAACAGTGGTTTGCGACGTCGGTTTTAATCAGGTGAATAAAGTTAATGGATGAAATGGTAATTACTTCCGGCAGATCGGCAGTAGATTACAGAAGCGGCAGACAGCTTCATGGTGATAGTGAGAGAGAAAAAAAATATATATATTACGGATGATATCAGTGGAAAGTTGATGTAAAGTAATGGAAATATACAATAATGACAATGAAAATATTGATATTAGTATTGATAATAATGATAATGATGATGATAATAATAATAATAATAATAATAATAATAATAATAATAATAATAATAATAATGATAATAATAATAATAATAATACTTATAATAATAATGACGACGACAACAACAACAACAATACGAATAATAAGGATAATAAAAATAGCAACAACAACAAAAACAAAACAACAACAACAACAATAATAATAGTAATAATGATAATAACAATAATAATACTAATAATAATCATAACAATAATAATAATAATAATAATAACAATAAAAACAAAACAACAATAATAACAATAATAATAATGATAATAATAATAATAATAACAATAATAATGATAATTATAATGATAATAATAACAATAATAACGGTAATAATAATAATAACAATAATAATATTTAACAATACTAATAATTAACAATAATAATAATAATAATAATAATAATAATAATAATAATAATAATAATAATAATAATAATAATAATAACAATAATAATGATAATTATAATGATAATAATAACAATAATAACGGTAATAATAACAATAATATCAATAGTAATATTTAACAATACTAATAATTAACAACAATAATAATAATCATAATAATGATAATAATAATAATAATAATAATAATAATAATATAAATGATAATAATAATAATAATAATGAAACCAATAATAATAACAATAACTATAACAATAATAATAATAATAATAACAATAGTAATAAGGACAATAATAATAATAATAATAATAATAATAATAACAACAATAATAATGATAACATTAATAATAGATACACAAATAAACAAATGAGAAATCACAAAGATAAAGAGATGAAGGTAGATTACGAGAGAGAATAAAAAAAAAAAAAAAAAAAAAAAAAAAACACAGAGAGCAAAAACAACAAAACACTCAGAACTCAAAACAGCCACGCAACGCCCACCATGTCTGCAAGCAAATTAAATAATCTTATGCACAGCTATTCGTAGACTGACATCAGAGGCTTCAGTTCAAATAACTGCGTTTCATCTCAATAACGATACGTAAACAAGTCATTGGAATTTAGATGGTACAAAGTCGGAAATAGAAGTAGGATTTCGCGAGATGCAATTACAGCGGGCAAATATTGCGTAACAATGTAAAGGGAAGAGGACGTTAAAGAGGCAAGAAAAGAAGAAAATAAAGTTCAGTAACTTTTTAATGCGGATCTAATTTGCTGTGAATATCATTAAAGAAAGGAAGATATATATATATATATATATATATATATATATATATATAAAGATATATATATATATATATATATATATATATATATATATATATAGAGAGAGAGAGAGAGAGAGAGAGAGAGAGAGAGAGAGAGAGAGAGAGAGAGAGAGAGAGAGAGAGAGAGAGAGAGAGAGAGAGAGAGAGAGAGAGAGAGAGAGAGAGAGAGAGAGAGAGAGAGAGAGAGAGAGAGAGAGAGAGAGAGAGAGAGAGAGAGAGAGAGAGAGAGAGAGGCAAAATAAAGAAAAGGAGAGTGAGAGACCGAAAAAATATGTTGAGAGAAATGTAAGCGAAAAACACCGAGATAAAAGCAAGCGAGAGAGAGAGAGAGAGGGAGAACGAGCGAGAAAAAGAGAATGACAGAGAAAGCAAACCAAGAATGAGAAAGAGAAAGAGAGCACAAAAGAGATAAATAACACCATTGTTATAATTATGATCATAATCATCTTTATTGTAATCATTATTGTTAGAAATGTTGGCAACAGCAGTAACAGCCACAACAAAACAATAAGTGTACTAATGATAATTTTAAGACCGAGTGTTAGAAAGGCTGATGTCCAAAAATGCTAATTTTGAGATAAGCCTACCATCGAACTTGGATTTTGTGTTTCTATGACTGTCATAAAAGGCTAATATCATCGGTGCATTAGGCACATCCCTAAAACAGTTTTAAAATCCAATTCATGGAAAATCGTATATCCCAGCGGGTGAGACAAATGGTTGCATTTTGAGTACATAGCAACGGAAAGCTTCAGGTTGACAGCTTTTACTATTCTATATTTTCCTTGAAGGTAATATGCCATTTTCAGGTAATAGATTTTACAGTTACAGAAAGCCCCCCCCCCCCAAAAAAAAAAAAAAAAAAAAAAAAAAAATAATGTGAATGGATTACGGAAAATAATTGAAAACGAATTAGGAGGAATGATTTAAACATTAACAACAGTAAATTACTTATTTTATTAATTAAACAACAACAAAAATAGACCTTTTGCAATGTTTGTTTTGAAATCGCAAACAGTATAAAAAAAATTATTATTCATTACGAAAAATATCTGATATATGTTTTCGTTATGAAAAAAATATTCATTTGTTTTCGTTACTACTACTACTACTACTACTACTACTACTACTACTACTACTAGTAATAATAATTATAATAATAATAATTATAATAATAATAATAATAATAATAATAATAATAATAATAATAATAATAATAATAATAATAATTATTATTATTATTATAATAATAATAATAATAATAATAATAATAATAATAATAATAATAATACTTTCACACTATAACTAATACTAGTACTTCTACCCTACTATTACTACTAATTCTGCTATAACGAGTACTACTACCCTGCAACTACTACAACTTCTACTACTATTCCTACTACCGCTACTGATTATGATAATGATAATGATTATAATATTGATTATGACAATATTAATGATAATGACAATATGGATAATTATATTAATGATGATAACAATAAAAAATAGAATTATTCTTTAATACTTTAACATTACAATCTTATTTAGTTTATCCTTATCATCAGAGACAGCAGAAGTAGCAGCAGCATTGTCATTATCCTCATTATTACTGTCATCGTTATTGTCGTGATTATGATTACTGCTAAAAGTAGAATCACAATAACTATTATTAACTTCACGGCATGATTCCCAAATAACCATTCTGATAGCTGTGCAACAATACTTCATTTACGTTTATCATATTTATGACATATTACATAAAGCCTTCATTTCCAAAGGCAGATCTTATGACCT
>NC_061852.1:8939549-8942049 GCF_019202785.1 Penaeus chinensis | reverse complement strand
TCAGCATCCATTTTATTGCTTTCCTTCGACGCCCATAAAAGAAGGAATTGTCTATAAAACGCTTTAAAAGGAAGTTTTAACTAAGACTGAAAAATATAGTAGTCTCCTTTCAGACGTTTGAAGACAAATAATCATAATAATCTTTTTATTAGAAAACGTTCGTACTTCTCTGCAATGTGGCTGAGATAACTTTTGAGGAATAAATGATTAAAAGGCATCAGATTTCATCAATACAGATTCCTTGCGTTGCAGTTAAGTTTTAAAAATACAAGACGGAGGTGAAAATCGATATTGTGAAAGCTGATTGGAATAAGAAGAGACTAAGGCAACTTTCGTTCCTGAGAATGGACGGAATATGACATCTGTACATACGTAAAGACAAGTCTATATAAATGCTGCTACGTAATCATTAGCTCATGAATATTGATACTACATGGGGCCAAGGACAGGGTAGTAACATATAACCATTGGCTAAGGAGCATGAGATTATTATTTTGGGTGCCAAAGCCTTATTTTGAGTTGGAATATATGCAAGAGTTTATTTCTTATCTCATTCCATATGATTCTTGCGTCCTCTGTTAATTCATGTCACTCCACAATCACACCTGTGTATTTACCTAGATCATAAAGCATGTATTCTATTGTGTTTTTCTTTTCATGACTTGCTATAGTTTCATATAATTTGTTGCACAATTATAATACGTATTTAAGGAAGAAGCAGAAATGTAATATCAATCTCAACACTAATTTACAGTAGCCAAGTGCTCGGTAATTGACCTCCATCACATCATCGTAAAGACTAAGCACAGCCACACACCATGAAATAATGATCACCACAAATAAAACACCATAATATAATCATAAACAAAATAAAGATCATATGTATACTCTCAAATAATAGGATATACTATGAGCCTATAAAGAGAAATGTTATACCTTCGCTTCCCGACCTCAGACTTATGTTGCGCTCTCCTTCCCCGTTATTCACTATAAAGAAAAAGAAAGAAAAATGTTCGAACCATGAACCATGAACCGTAAATCTGAACCCGACCGAGTATACACAATTCTGACTCCAGCCCTCCAAGAGCTATGACTTAAAAGAAATAATCTGTATCGGGTGAGGAGACTCGCGTAGGTCGATACTCAGGAGGAAGAAGCCGTTATCCTCATCTCCAGCATAATCACAATGCACATAGACAACTCAGAATCACATATATAGAAAAGAACACAGGAGTAAAATTACAAAAATTGATAGTAAAAATAAAATGGAAAATCGCAAATGGAGTAAAGATGGCTTAAGACAAGGCAAGCATTATTATTATTATTTTTTTTTTTTCCCTGAAGGGGCTCCTTGCCTAATATGAAGTAACTTTCTAAGATTAAGGGCGATCAAATGAATAGAGACAGGACGAGGGATAAGAGGGAAACGACAATAGAAAGGGTGAAACGGTAGAGAGAGAGAGAGAGAGAGAGAGCGAATGAGGAGAAAATAGATGGAGAGGAAGAAGGGAACAAGAAACTAAGGGAAAGGTCAGTGGAGAATTGGAAAATGTAAGGGTTATAATAGATGACTAAAGGAAAGAAATGCAAGAGAGAGAGAGAGAGAAAGAAAGAGAGAAGAGATTTTTATAGAGGGTTTATTGTAATCAGTTTATCAATATCTATCTATCTATCTATCTATCTATCTATCCCTCCACAAAAACAAATAGACTCGACTCCAGCCTTGTCCTCCCCATCGCCTAGGTAAAACCTCACCCTTACCTAAAGACCCCAGGGGTATAAATAAATGCAATTATCAAGCCCATCACCATTACTTCGAATCAGTGTGTCGGCGAATCATCCAGCGATTCCAAAGGTGCTCGTTTCGCTGTCTTATAATCGCCTCTAATGACACCCAAGGGGCATTGTTCCTGCTCCCTCAAATCACGTGTTCGAATTGGATGTCATTTCACGTTTTTCTCTCTGCGTAATAGCGTTGCTGAGTGAGGTTCTTGTAAAGGAAGGAAAAATTAGAAGGGAAAATTAACTTGTACCATACTTTCTGTTGGAAGAACGAGTCTAAATTGTGCAATTGTAAGAAAATGGGAAATTGTAAGTGAGATGATTATCAAGCACCTGTCTAATTCTTTAAGTTTTACAATTCAAAAAATAATATGGATCTCGTAAGTAAAAAGTGTACTTGGAATGCTTTCACACCTGCACTTGTTCAAAGACGTACGAAGAAGAACGGAGAGATCAAACTGAATACACATCACGAATGTGAGCATCATTCTATCGAAGAATATATCGGACTAAACTGAATCAGTCAACGTAACAGCTTTCTCGATAACATAACGACCTTCCCTTTAATCAGAAATATAATTCATCCATTCTTAGAGCAAATGTCGCCGCCTTTTCGTGTTGTAAAGAGGGTCTCTCCTGCTATTTAAAAGTCAGCTCAGGTTCCTAGCCTAGGGTAACGCGAATCCCCCAAGGGAAATTGACAGCCGTTTAAATGGAA
>NC_061852.1:8917049-8919549 GCF_019202785.1 Penaeus chinensis | reverse complement strand
CTTGCTGTACTTGTTGGATCTCTGCCTGTTTCACTGTTATTACATTATACAGACACACACACACACACACACACACACACACACACACACACACACACACACACACACACACACACACACACACATTTCATTTTTATTGTTATTATTATCGTTATTATTATCATTACCATAATTTACATCATGATCATCATGACAATCCTCCTCCTCATCCTCAGCCTCATTATCATCATTATCATTTTCCTCCTCATCATCATCACTACCATCCTTACCATTAATCCTCATCATTATCATCACCATCCCTACAACTATCATCATCATTATCATTGTCATTGTTATCACCCTCCCCATCGTCATCTTCATTGCCACCATCTATGTCACTAAAATAATCCATATGTTTTCTCGTAAGAAAATGCCTATAAATAAACCAAAGTGCATATCGACTAAACCACAAATTCCCCCATTTCCTGCTCTGTTCCCAGCCGGTCGTGTATTTTCCTTGTTAACATGGTGGACACGATATCCTCGAAAAAGAAATATGTATCCACAAGGTATTTTAAAAGCAGGAAGGAACATATCGTGTTTTCTTAGATGACACACGGGGCACATACACAAAATATATATGATATTTTGAAACGAAGGAAGATTTTATTTGAGTTTGTCCTGGCAGTTTAAATGAAAAAGGGGTAAGATTTCTTTTTGAACTGACTATTTAGAGATGCTATTACAAGGTCTTCACTGAAATTAGTATTTCATATGCTGTTTTAACCCAACTACCAAGGATTTATTTTCTGTTCCTCTATAGTTTTTATTTCTTTTTTTCTTTTTTTTTGTGAATTTTGTTACATACAGATGTCTCCACATGTGCTCAGCCGGCAAGGAGTCTATCAATAGGCCCTAGTGACCGATCCTGATTTCCCCATTCCTTGAATTGGCGGGAAAATGTGATTATATTTTTAACACACTTGATTTCGATACTGTTATTATTGTTATGGATGTCATGATTATTGAATTGTTTTTAAAATCTTGGTAACATTTAAGACAATTAAATAATAAAAAAGACCCTTTCCAAAAAGCCAAGGGAAAGGGAAAATAGGTGAGATAGGTAAGACTAATAACCTTGGTGACTAAGCACTTGTACAGCCATCTATGTGTAAATGCAATAAATTACAGTGGGCATGGCATGTATTCTTGCCATCCGTGCCGATTGGGTTGAAAAAGAAATGTAATTGCATCTGCAATACTTGGGTGTAGCTTACAATGCCTTTAATCATACTCATTATATTAAAGTCGGTCAAGTTTTCGATAAAAATCAAAAGGAATGGGAAGCAGCTGGTTGTGAAACGTGACTTCTAAAAAAAAAAAAAAAGGAAGAAAAAAAAAAAAAACACATTACCGCTTCTATGCTAAATGTATAAAGTAATAAATAAATGAATAGGTAGATAGATAGATATGTGAAAAATACGAATAAATGAATAAACAAAATAAATGAATAAAAACTAGTTTATTCACTCTTTCTGTAACCGAGAGATTTTGAAAAGTTGTATGGCTAAGGACTCGAAGGAGGATCTCAAATTAAACTAATAATGATAACAATAACAATGATGTTGATGATAATGATGATATCAGTAATAATGATGATAATAATAGCAATGATGATAATAGTAATTTATAATAATATAAATAATCATAATCATAATCATAATGATGATGATAAAAATAATCATTATAACAATCATGATAATGATGATGATAAAACGATAAAGATAATAAAAATCATTATCATCATTATCATCATCACCATCATAGTAATAATCTTAATGGTAATAAAATTGTAATGATGATGATAATAGTGATAATAACAGTAATAACAATATATATATATATATATTAATAATATAATACGCTAAAAAGAGTAACATGGCAACGTGACAACGCACTGACAAAAACCGAAAAACAAACAAACAAAGAAAAAGAACAGATTGGGCAAGGTAGCGACACCCACTCAGGGATAATCAGAGTTTATGTGCAGGGAATAAAAGTCTAATGCGACCAGATGAGGAGATACTACAGTGGAAAGACACACAAAATACATTTTTAAAGGTAGCTACGCGTGTTTCTAAGTCGGCACCCCAAAGGCCGACCGTGGGAATTAGATAGGGAATGAACACAGGCTTGAATTTGTTATCTAGAGACGTTAACACACACAGACGCAAACACACATACATATGAGTGTGTATGTGTAGATAGACTGATCGAATGAGAGATAGACAGATAGATAAAATAATAGATAAATTGGTAAAAAGATAGACACACGTATACACACACACACACACACACACACACACACACATATATATGTATATATATATATATATATATATATATATATATATATATATATATATATATATATATATATATATGTGTGTGTGTGTGTGTATGTGTGTGTGTGTGTGTGTGTGTGTGTAAATATATGTATACATGTTTATATAAATACATA
>NC_061852.1:8847049-8849549 GCF_019202785.1 Penaeus chinensis | reverse complement strand
CTTGGTAGACATGCAGTTTAGTCTTTTCCGTAAGACTGGAGTTGTTCCAAACTCTCTGGTACAGTTTCGACATAACTGCTGTGGCCTTGGCGATCCTGCTGCTGACTTCTGTTTCCAGTGAGTGTGAGCTTGAGATCGAGGACCCAAGGTAGGTGAAGTTTTCCACAGCTTCCAGCACGTGCCCATCGATGGTAATGGTTGGGGGATGGTCTGTGCCCTGCGCCATGACGCTCGTCTTCTTCAGGCTGATGGTGAGCCCAAACTCCTTGCAGGCGGCGGAGAATCGACTGACAAGCTGCTGCAGACCTTCTTCTGTGTGTGAGGCTAGGGCTGCATCATCGGCGAAGAGCATCTCGCGAATGAGCACCTCTCTCACTTTGGTCTTGGCACGGAGACGGGCAATGTTGAGGAGTTTGCCATCGGCTCTGGTGTGGATGTACACCCCTTCGCTGCAGTCCTTGAAGGCGTACTGAAGGAGCATGGAGAAGAAGATGCCAAAGAGTGTCGGCGCAAGGACACAGCCCTGCTTTACACCACTACTGACAGGAAAAACCCTGGACGTGACACCGTTGAAGCTCTCTGTGCTGCGCATGTTGTAGTGGAATGACGTGACGACAGCAAGCAGGTGTGGGGGACAGCCGATCTTCTTAAGGAGCTGGAAGAGTCCGCTCCTGCTGACCATGTCGAACGCCTTTGTTAGATCAATGAAGGCAAGGTAGAGAGGCATCTGCTGTTCCTGGCACTTCTCTTGGAGCTGGCGCAGGGAGAATACCATGTCTACTGTTGACCGGCCTGCACGGAAGCCACACTGGGACTCAGGGTAGACACGGGAGGCGAGGATCTGTAAGTGGGTAAGGATGACTTGTGCGAAGACCTTCCCCACAATGCTCAGGAGAGAGATACCTCGATAGTTGTTGCAGTCGCTTTTGTCACCCTTGTTTTTGTACAGGGTGACGATGTTCGCATCACGCATGTCCTGAGGGATGTGTCCTTTCTCCCAACATTTGCAGAGAAGGGTGTGCAGGGGCTCGAGTAGTGCAGGTTTCCCACTATTTAGGACCTCTGCTGGAATGCTGTCAATCCCTGGGGCCTTTCCGCTTGAGAGATTGCTGATGGCTTTACTGAGCTCCTCCTTTGTGGGCAGTTCTCTCAAGTTCCTCCGTTACAGGTAGGTCAGGGGTGTCGGCAAGGGCAGCATCAGTGACAACATTTTGCGTGGCGTACAGCTCCAGGTAGTGCTCAACGCATCGTTCTAGCTGCTTGCCTTGGTTGGTGATCACGTCGCCTGTCTTGGTCTTGAGGGGGGCGGACTTACTGGGCGCTGGACCTGTCGCCTTCTTGATGCCCTCGTACATCCCTCTTGCATCTCCTACGTCTGCAGCAAGCTGTATTCTACTGCAGAGATTTAACCAGTAGGTGTTTGCGCAGTGACGAGCTGTCTGCTGGGATGTTTTCCTGGCAACCCTGAGTGCAGTAAGCGTGGTGGGGTTTGGAGCGTTCTTGTAGGCCAGAAGGGTCTTCCTCTTAGCCTCAACCACAGGCTCCATCCTGTCCCAGTGAGCCTCAAACCAGTCAGCGTGATTGTGTTCCTTCTTTCCGTAAGCGGAGATGGCTGCACTGTAGATCGAGTCCCGCAGGTGGGACCAGATGAGGTCTGTGGTGTCGTCTTCAGACATCTCCCTTGCTAGGTTCACGTTGAGAAGGTTCAGGAAGCCCTGCATCTTAAGGGGGTTTCTGGCATTGCAGGTGTTGACGCGTGGCCGTCCGCTCTTCTTGCTGTGGTGTATCTTCCTCGGGGCAATGCGCACCTTACTGGCGACGAGGGAATGGTCAGTGTCGCAGTCAGCACTGTGGTAGGTACGGGTGAGGAGGACGCTGGCAAGGTCCTTGCGTCTGGTCAATACCAAGTCGAGCTGGTGCCAGTGGCGTGAACGAGGATGTCTCCAGGAGACCTGATGGATTTCTTTGCACGGGAAGAAGGTGTTGGTGACGCATAGGCCGTGGTAGCAGCACAGCTCTAGCAGACACTGGCCATTTTCATTTATCTTCCCGCGTCCATAGGCACCGATACAGGAGAGCCAAGCCTCGTGGTCAGCTCCCACTCTGGCGTTGAAGTCGCCAAGGAGGTAAAGCATGTCAGTGCTGGGGGTTTGGGATATGATATCATCCAGGGCACCATAGAACTGGTCCTTATCCTCAGGGGTAGAGTACAGCGTGGGCGCGTACACACTGATGATGTTTGCTGAGCCACAAGACGTGGACAGACGAAGGGTCAGAATTCTCTCTGTGCCTGCTGAAGGGGGCTCGATGGAGGTCATCAGTGTGTTCTTTATGGCAAAGCCGACACCATGCTGGCGGGGTTCTTCAGGGGGTTTACCTTTCCAGAAGAAGGTGTAGCTCTTTTCTCTGAGGGTGCCACTGTCTGGAAGCCTCGTCTCCTGCAAGCATGCAATGTCTACACCTAGCCGAGAGAGCTCTCTGTCGATGACAGCTGTTTTCC
>NC_061852.1:8814549-8817049 GCF_019202785.1 Penaeus chinensis | reverse complement strand
TGTGTGTGGATAATCTCTCTCTCTCTCTCGCTCTCTCTCTCTCTCTCTCTCTCTCTCTCTCTCTCTCTCTCTCTCTCTCTCTCTCTCTCTCTATATATATATATATATATATATATATATATATATATATATATATATATGTATATATATATATATATATACATATATATGTCATGTTTAGAGTTGCGTCTCTCTCTTAGGAACGAATTAAAGACAAAGAAATTAAAAAGGAAGACATGAAAGTCCTTCAAAGAGGAGAGAGAAAGCGAGTGCGACGGAGGGATTATTTCATTACGACAGGGAAGGACACAGGGAAGAGACGCGATCTTATTTCACTGAAGAGTTGTAGGTGTGCGTCTTCATATAGAGTTCATTGTTTGTCGGGAAACACTGTTTGTTTTATCATTTGCGCAATATATGTTGACTGCATATAAAGTGAGCAAGTTTGTTTAGTACAAATTTGCCTTGAGCTATCAAGTGTAATTATTAATTGTATTATTATTATATACTACACCAGGCACATTGTTTATCTGATTATTTGTGGTATATGTATATATGAATACATACATGCATACATACATACATACATATATGTATATATATATATATATATATATATATATATATATATATATATATATATATATATATATGTGTGTGTGTGTGTATACACACACACACAGAGGCACACACACACACAAGCACGCACACACACACACACACACACACACACACACACACACACACACACATATTATATATATATATATATATATATATATATATATATATATATATATATATATACATATACACACACACACACACATATGTATGTATGTGTATATATGTATATATGTGTATATATATGTGTGTATATATATATATATATATATATATATATATATATATATATATAAGTATATGTATATGTATATATATATATATATATATATATATATATATATATATATATATATATATATATATGTATACACACTCACACACACATGTATGTGTGTGTGTGCTTTTGTGTGTGTGTATGTATATAGTTGTACATAGTTGTAGATACGAAGAAGGGATCTGCAAGTATAAACAAAATTATATATATCATGCAACTATAAGGACTTTTTTTTTGTCTGTTTTTATGTATATTGGTCTTTCGCCATGCACGTTTGTCCTTAACAGTTTCTGCCATAATGATAAATACTAAATGACGAGTGGAAAGAGGTACCATAAAACTATATCATATTCTGTCATACTTGATAACATAGAACTGACTTTCATGAAGTAAAAGCTTCATGAAAATCTGAAGAGGTAACAGAAAGAGAGAGAGAGAGATAAATAGTTTGAAAGGAAGTATAAAGGGAAATGTTTTATTTTGCTTAAAAACAGGTTAATGTGATTAATGATTCTTTATTTTTTTTTAACAAGACTGTCTTTTTCTCTCCATATTTTTTCCTTTTTTTTATGACTTTGAAAGTAAAAGATAAGTAAAAAGTAAAAAAGTTTAGGAAATAATAAACAAGAATTTTTGAGTTTTCTCTAAGGGTATTTTTTACACCTTTTCACTTTGATTTTATGTGTTTTTATTTTGTTTGAATTTTCATTAGGTAAATTACAATTAGAAAGTATTATATTTCATCCCCTCATGAACAAACTAATTTTAATATTTGTTCCTTGTTCTCTCTCTTTTTTCTTGTTAATTTGTTTTGTTTTGTTTTGTTTTTTCTGTCCGTTTCTTTCTTTTTCTCCCCTCTCTATCCCTCTCTTTCCCTAAGCCCCCCCCCCCCCCTATCTCTATCTATATGTATATATCTATCTATCTATCTCCCTCTAGCTCTTTCTCTTTCTCTTTCTCTCTCTCTCTTTCTCCCTTTCTCCTCTCTCTCTCTCTCTCTCTCTCTCTCTCTCTCTCTCTCTCTCTCTCTCTCCCTCCCTAACCCTATGTTCCTCCTTATCCCATTCCCTCTCTCTCCTTCCTTATTCATCTTCCTATCTCTCCTTCATTATCCCTAACTCTCTCTATTCTTCCTTTTCCCTTTCCCTCTCTCCTACCATATCCCTCCCCCTCTCCCTCCTTCTTCTCTGTCCTTCTCTCTTTCGTCATCCATCTCCCTCTCCCCTTCTTTATCTTTCCCCCTCTTCTTGTCTCTCCTCCTTCTCTCTCCCTCCACAAGGGAAGTAGTATTTTCCTGCTGCGTGCCATTGTATATAACCCTAGCGGCTTTTCGCTATAATGGCTGCGGGTCCTGTAGTGTTGGGGCTCCGAGGAAATACCAAAAGCTTTATGGAGGATTATTGCAAAGCCATGTTGCGTTTGAGCTGTGTGTATGTGAGTGTGAGTAAGTGTGTTGGAGTGTAGGTGTGTGTGTGTGTGTGTGAGTGTGAATGAGTGTGTGGGAGTGTATGTGTGTGTGTGTGTTAGGGGGGGGGGGGGTAATGTGTGTGTGTGTGTGTGTGTGTGTGTGTGTGTGTGTGTGTGTGTCTGTGTACGTGT
>NC_061852.1:8802049-8804549 GCF_019202785.1 Penaeus chinensis | reverse complement strand
ATTACTATTACTATTTTTTTTTCTTTATTTTCCTTATCATTATCATTACTGTTATTTTCATTATCATTATTATTATTGTTACTTTTACTATTATTATTATTGTTATTTTCATTATTGTTATTATCATTATCATTATTATTGTTGTTCTTGTTGTTGTTATGCTATTGTTGTTGTTGTTGTTAGTATCATTGCTCAGTTTGATAGGTGCTAACTGATAGTATCAAAATCAAACCATGAGACGCACACACACACACACACATACACAAACACACCTGCGGGAGATTGGAAAAGGGAAACGGAGGAGACTTAAAGAATAAGAGGGATGGGAAGGGGGAAGGGAAAGGGAGAGGAAAGGATAAGGTTTAGAGTGGGAGGGAAGAAGAGAGTTTTGGAAGATTTGGGAGTGAAAGAGAGAGGGAGAGGCAAAAGGTAGGAAGAGGGTCAAAGAGGGAGACAGGAGTTTCTTGGATTTGCTACGGGTCCCGGTATTCACACACACACACATATGTGTATGGATATTTGTATATATATGTTTATATATATATATATATATATATATATATATATATATATATATATATATATATATATACGTACATATGTACGCATGCATGTATCTATATATATGCACACACACACACACACACACATATATACACACATTTGTACATGTATACATAGACAAACACACTCACACATACACATATAGATAGATAGATAGATAGATATGTATAAATATCTGTGTGTTGTGTGTGTACACACACATATATATATACATATATATATATATATATATATATATATATATGTATACATATACACACACACACACACACACACACACACACACACACACATACATATATATGTATATATATATATATATATATATATATATATATATATATATATATATATATATTGCACAGCAGGACTTAGGTCTCTCTCAATTCACTATTGAGAGGTTATATAGCAATGCCACACTTGCCTGATTGGATGCCCTTCCTAATCAACTGCGGTTCGTTACGCTAACACTTGTGCCACGAGGGTGACTTCCCCAATGACACCTGCGTTTGACTTTTCAAGGCGATATGTTGTTTTCTCGGGCTCGAGCCAGCAGTCAGAGCGCAGGCATTTTTACGACTACCGCGACGAGGAATTGAACTCGGGAACACGAGGGTCGGAGCCCAGTCCTCTAACCACTGGACCATATATATATATATATATATATATATATATATATATATATATATATATATATATATATATATGTGTGTGTATATATATAATATATGTATATGATATATATATATATATATATATATATAAGATATATATATATAATATATAATATATATATGTATATATATAATTATATATATATATATAATTATATATATATATATATATATATATATATATATATATATATATATATACATACATACATACGTAGCTGTTATACTGATGAAAACATCAACATAAAATTCCGTAACAATGTTGTACTGCGCTTTTAAAACGATAATATTCTTGTACTCTGAATTTAAATGCGATTTTCAAAGCTGTTTGCGTTCTTTGCATTAATCAAGCCAATGAGTTTAATATGTTAATCAAATAGATTTGATGTACTAAAAGCTGTACTAGTGCTGAAAGAAAGCTGATTAGCATTCTGTTTAACTTTGAAGTGTAAACTTTCGATACACATTTTAATTTAATACATTTCACCAAAAAAACTACATATTTGACAGTCAGTCTCTTTATTTCTAATACTTATGATAATGGCAATAATGATTGTAATAATAATAATGAAAATAATGATAATGATAATAATGAAAATTATAATAATAATTATAGTGATAATGATAATGATTATAATAATGATAGTAATAACAACAATTATAATGGTAATAATAACGGTTTTACTATTATCATCATTAATACCATTACTATCATTACTACTATTATTATCTTTTTCTCTCTCTCTCTCTCTCTCTTATTTCTATTTTTTTGGATTGCAGATAAATTTGTCCCTTAGACTTTCAGACCTTAGTCCCCCCGCAAAACAAGTCCACCAACTCTATCTCTCTCTTTTCATTTTTAATTCTTTTTGGTCTCGTTCTTCATTACCTAAACACACCAAATGGAAAACGGACACTACTTTGTCCCTCCAACTACAGAACAGAACAGGTTGCATACAGGTTCGGCCATTTTTATACGTTGCGATGAAAGCACGGACGTTATCTCCCATTCCTCTGGGACAAGGGGAGAACAACGAAAGAAAAGAAAGAAAGAAAGAGAAAAGGAAAGAGAGGAAGAAAGAGCAATCCTCTGCCCACACTCTGAAAATCTTGTAATGGACGAAAGGGGAGGAAGCCATTTATTCATTAAAGAAAGGGAATAAGATTATGCAAGGGATTAGAGAGACAGACATGACAGATTCACCAGTAAATGAGATACACGAGCACACAGTCATATGCACGTAGACAGAGAGATGAAAGTA
>NC_061852.1:8724549-8732049 GCF_019202785.1 Penaeus chinensis | reverse complement strand
ATATATATTTTATTTTATAAAATATAATTAATTACGTTTTAACCCCAAATAGGGGACCATCGGCAAGTTTATTCGGGAAAGTTTGCTTTCTTTTTTATCACAAAGACCACAGTGCGACACACAACGTCAGTCATTTTCCTGGTCGCACCTCATAACGTTCAAACTATTAACAATCTTTAGACTCTTTAGACGGACAGTGTTAATAATGTGATATGATTCAACCCTTTGCTCCTAGCTTCGAAGGTTTCGAACGAGCAGGCGAAGCATATGGATTATAATTTTACGACTGGCAGTGAATCAAATGCTCTAGCCTTTCCGAAGTTACTTATATTTTCATATAGCTTCATTTCATTTACCCCGTTGTCATTATTTGCGTGGCCATAACTGTAACTCAAAAACACGAAAACTTATTATTCAGTAAAATTAGTGTTTTCTAAAATAAACAGATCAAATCTAATATATTCAATGGATCTCCCGTCTAATGAGATTCTTATTAATTTGACTCTTAAAGACGAAATACGATTATAATAAACGTATGTATTACCAACAGATTGGAATACAATGTAAAACGAGGTGTTCTTGGAGCGCTTTGCATGGGTGATCAGCCATAAATAACCTTTGCAATGAGCAGCATTCAAGTCAACGACCTTCGAGCTCATCAATGCAAGCTGCAACACCTCCATGTTTTCTTCTTATGGAGCCTACACGGGCTTGTTGCTTTTAGTCAGTGATCGTTATGGACTGAGGAAAGAGCTCACACGCCCACCTAGTCTCGTATTTTATATCTAGTAGGTTTTGTCTTTCCATGATTCTTCCCCACTTTTATTTTCACGTGTCCATTTTCGGCAAGTCCTCCCTACAAAAAGAAATTCTGTGAAGAGGCTGAAACAGAGATCTTGAAATGTCATAGAGATCAAGTTTAATTTTTGTTCTTTACTTTAAGCAGCGTATTGGTTCATTTGACAAAAATTGTCTGGCTTAATAATTCAGTGATTTTGTGTATAATCAATTATGGAATTATATAAACATAAATAATCGTTTATTTTTTGAGTAGTGTGTTTTTGGATTTTTGTTTTATGTTGATAAGAATATATTTGCAATTAAATGCAAATGCACACAAGCACTCGCACATGCACAAACAAGTGTGCGTGTGTGTATGTGTATGTGCATGTTCATGCGCATGCGCATGGGCATGTGTGTGTGTGTGTGTGTGTGTGTGTGTGTGTGTGTGTGTGTGTGTGTGTGTGTGTGTGTGTGTGTGTGTGTGTTTTCTCCATTGCCACAAGTGTGGGAAAGTTTGCTTTCTTTTTATCACTGAAACAGTATTGTGTGGGAGAGTTTAGCTCTTTTTACCATGGAACCAACAACACCAACACACAACGCCGGCCATTTTCCTGGTCGCACTTCATCACGTTCAAACGAGTTGCGTTATTCCCACTTTTTTCGACGGAAAGTGCGGATCATGCGATGTGTTCGAAGTCCTTGTTCCTAGCTTCGAGGCCTTCGAATAAGCAGGCGATGCATTTACATCATAATTTTACGACTTTCTGTGAACCAAATGCTCTTGTCCTTCCGAGGTTGCTTATGGGGAAAAGAGGATGTTTATTTGTAAATTTACTTTATTTCAGTTACTCCTGTATTACTATTTACATGGCCATAGGTCTAAGTTATACTTCAGAAAGTAGATTAATTAGATTTAATAGATTTCAAGGAGCTCCGTCTCATGAGTTTCATATTAATTTGCCTCATAGAGACGAAATAGGATTATAACAAATGTATGCATTGCAAATAGATAGCAATGCAATGCAAGGCGAGGTGTTCCGGGGAGCGCTTTGCATGGGTAATCAGCCCTAAATAACCTTTGCAATGAGCAGCATTCAATTCAACGACCTTCGAGCTCATCAATGCAAGCTGCAACACCTCCACGTTTTCTTCTTATGGAGCCTACACGGGCTTGTTGCTTTCATTCAGTGATCGTTATGGACTGAGGAACGAGCTCACACGCCTATCTAGTCTCGTATTTTATATCCGGCAGGTTTTGTCTTTTCGTGATTCTTCCTCACTTTTATTTTCACCTGTCCATTTTCGGCAAGTTCTTTTTCGTATCATTCTCAGTAAGTTGTGTCTCGTAACATTTTCAGTAAGTAGGTTTTACTCCGATACTCAAACGCTTTATTCTACTCCGCAAACATACGCAAGGAATTAGAACATCGATTCCAAATAGTCTACAAAGTATCTGCGTTATAATGAATTTGTTTCTTTTAACATTGAGGAAAAGAAATACAGTTCACATTTATGCATGAATTATTTATTGATTCATTATGCTTAGTGTCTTCACAAATTTCGATGGTTTATTTTTTAAGCGCCCCTCTGCAAAAAATAGAGAAAACGTGGAGATGTTATACATGAGACCTATAGATTTTAGACACGCATTTAACCTTATAAAGGCCAATATTTTTGTTCAAAACTTTAGGCAGCTTACTTTAAAAAAAATGTCTGCCTAATAATTAAGTGTTTTTGTGTATATCTTCTCATCGGTTACGGGATCATATAAGCATATAAAGGCATTCATTTTTCTATCAAGTGTGTGTCCGGATGTTATTTATGTCTATTAGAATAATCATACATTTCTGTACAAGCACACACACTCGCACACACTGTGTGTGTGTGTGTGTGTGTGTGTGTGTGTGTGTGTGTGTGTGTGTGTGTGTGTGTGTGTGTGTGTGTGTGTGTGTGCAACAAATATCCAGGTTTAGTTCACTTCCAAACTCTCTAGCCTGATTCCCTATATATTCATCGACAGTAATGCTGATAACAGTAACATAATGAATATGTCTTCTTTTGTGGGTCTCTCTCTCTCTCTCTCTTTCTCTCTCTCTCTCTCTCTCTCTCTCTCTCTCTCTCTCTCTCTCTCTCTCTCTCTCTCTCTCTCTCTCTCTCTCTCTCTCTCTCTCTCTCTCTCTCTCTCGTGTGCTGTGTGGTGCAACGGTAGCGTTCTCGTCTAGCAATCTTGCTGACCTGCGTTCAAATCCCTCGCCGCCAGTGGATGGTAACCCCGGCCATTCCTTGCACACAGGGGATAGTTTAGAAGCAAAATGAAACAGACAGTATGTTACACCAAAAATATCCATTGTAACAAATGGAATCAAAACAAACTAAACTCTCTCTTTCTCTTTCTCTTGCTCTCTCCCTCCTTCCCTTTCCCTCTCCTCCCTCTTGTTCTCACATGCATCTCTCTCTCTCTCTCTCTCTCTCTCTCTCTCTCTCTCTCTCTCTCTCTCTCTCTCTCTCTCTCTCTCTCTCTCTCTCTCTCTCGCTCTCTCTCTCTCTCTCTCTCTCCCTCTATCCCATTCACTTTCTCTCCCTCTTTCCCTCTCTACTTCCCTCCCTCTCTCTCCCTCCCTCCCTTTCTCTCTCTCTCCCTCCCGCTATCCCTCTTCCTTTTGCTAACACCATCTCCCGTCATCTTTCTCAACTCTTCATCCCCACCTTTTCACATTTATTTTTATCATCTGCATTTTCCCCTTATACCCTTTTCGGGTTGACCTTTTATTTTTTTCTTCTTTAGGCCCTCATCCCATCTCCATCCTCTTGATCAGCCGTAATCTTAGAAAATTGGTCTTCCTTTAGGCACGAGAACCACGCAAGGAAGATAAACATGTGACGCCTTCAGACAAGTTTGTTTTTTCGTCTTCCTTCAAGACTCTAGTTTGTATTTTTTGCCATTTTAACAAAAACTTTAAGCCCAAAAAAAAAAATAAAAAAAAAAAATATAATATATATAATTATATATATAAAAAAAAAAAAACAAAAAAAAAAAAAAAAAAAAAAAAAAAAAATTTAAAATTTTATATATATAAAAAAATAAATAATATAAAATATATTATATTTTTTTTTTTTAATGTTTTTTTAATATAAATTTATTATATATAAAAATTATATAAAATTATAAACATATAATATAATAAAACACACAACCCCCCCCCCCCCCTCTTTTTTTTTCCCCCCCCCCCCCCTCTTCTCTCTTTTCCCATTTTCTTTTTTTTTTTTCTCCTCTCTCTCCTTTATCCCAGTCGAAATTATTATTAAAAAATTTTTTAAATTTTTTATTTAATTTTATATTTTAATTTTTATAAAATTTTTTTTAAATTCTGTTTTGTTACCTCTATTTTACCACTTTTGTCACGACATCACATTTTTAAACAGGGTTTTTTGCATTTTTTCTAAGGGAAAAATACCCCCTTACCCTGTTTATGGGTACCAATATAAATTTTTAGCGGGTATTTGGGTGTAATTGTTCCACTAGTATTTTTTTGCCTGCCGGGGGTATGTTTCATACGCCCATTACTTTTCTGTGGTTTTTGCAAATTTTCGTGGCAAGATTCCGATCGTCTCTTTACCCGGGGTACCTGAATACAACAATGGTTATATATAATATAAAATATATAAAATATATAATATATATATATATAATATAAAATATAAAGATAAAAATAATATATATAATTATATATATGTTTATTTTTAATTTATTTTAATTTTTGGTTTTGGGGTGTGTTTGGGAAAATATCTTTTTGGGGTTGTGTATATATACATAATAAATATTAATTATATATAAAATATTATATATATGTTGGGGTGTGGTGTGGTTTTTGTGTGTGTGGTGTTGTTGGTGTTTTAAATTTGGGGTGGTGTTGTGTGTTGTTTTTTTGTTTTGTGTATTTATAAAACATATAATTATATTTTTAATATAATAATATATTTTAAAATATATATATTTTATATATTGTATTTTGTATATAAAATTTAAAAATTAATAAATAAATATAATATATATATATAAAATATATATTATGAAATTTTAAAATTATTTTATATATATAAAATAAATTTTAAAAATTTATTTTGTTGTGTGTGGGTGTGTGTGGTGTTTTTGGTTGTTTTTGGGTTGGGTGTGGGGGTTTTTTTTTAATATAAATTACAAAAATTTAAATAAAAAATTAAAATAATAATATAATAATAATATATATAAATAAAAATTATATATAATGATATAATAAAAATATATAATTTATATAATATATATATATTAAAATATATTAACCATACATATATACACTTCCCTTTTTTCCCTGTCTTGGGGCCCGGGTTTTTCATACCTAGGGGACCTGTACCTTATCAATGCATAGGGCTTTTAAAATTTTTTTAAAAATAATATATATATATAAAAATTTATATAATATATTTAAAAATTTTTTTTTTTGTTTTTTTTTTTTTCTTTAATATTAAAGATAATATATAATATAATATATATTATATTTTATAAAATTTATAATATATTATAAAATTAAAATTTTATTTTATATTATGATAATTAAGTATAATAATATATAATATATATATATAATAAAATTTTTATAATTATATGCCCCCCGGGGCCAATTTGGGGGGAATGTTTGTTTTTGTAGTATTTATAGTATATTCATAGGAAAAACCCAGTATTATCATATTTGGCTGCTTTTTGAAATAACGAATTTTTTCTCAAAGAAAAAATTTTGGTTTAAAATTTTTAGAATTCGTGAGTTTGTAATAAAATTTCGTATTTTAGGGTTTTAAATTTAGCTCTTTTTTGTTTTGAGCGGCGGCATGCGCATGTAGCATAATAGTTTTAGTTTGTAATTTATTATGATGAAGGGACGAGTTTAACTATAGTGGTTCCCCTCCAACATCAAGAAAAAAAGAAAGAATTTGCGAACTCACACTGGACAAACAACCCCCAAAAAGTTTTTCTTCAGCTCAAAAAAACATTTGTTGTTAACATCGCTCAAATTGTAACCAAAAAAAAAATTTTTTTTTTTTTTAAAATTTTTTTAAAAGGACGATAAAAACATGGGTTAAATGGGTTTTTTTTCAGATAACAAAATAAATTTTTTCATTAAAAAGAATGATATTTTAATATTTAAACTATATACTATCTTCTAATATTTAAACACACACCAACACCAAACACAAACACACACAAACAACACACACACAACAAAACCCACCAACACACACCATCACATCATTTTGTCAGGGGGGACGAAACGGGGTGCTGTTTGTAATTTTCCGCCACCTCTCTCGTCCAAGGGCCCAGCGCTGACTGCAAGCTTTCCCTACCAGCTGAATATTTTAAAACCCGGTTTTTTGTCTTCCTCGTCTTCTCTTCCCTTCTGTGCTGCCTTAAATCAAAGTCTTTCCAACCGTTTCCCCTCATAACAATTTCCAAAAAATCGCATTTTTTTGTTCGCTGATATTTTACGAAGTGTCATATTGGGACCAAAATTTCCCAAAACCCAACGATTGTTCTTCTGTCGTCCAGCTCCCCCAAAAAGTTTTTTCGGCCCCCTTAAACACCAAAAAAACAAAAACACACCAACACACACAAAAAAATAAAAAATAAAAATATAATAATAAAATATATAAAAAGAGAAAGAGGAGAGAAGAGAGAGAAGAGAGAGAGAGAGAGAAGAGAAGAAAGAAGAGAGAGAGAGAGAGAAGAGAAAAAAAGAGAGAAAGAAGAGAATACATATTAAATAATAATTTTAAAAATATAATTATATATATAATATAATATTTTTTTAAATGCCCCCACCAAATCCAATAAAAACCCTCCATGCAAATCATCCAATGATTTTTTTCCGTTTCATAAAAGAGTTTAGGTGGGGTGTTTTTTTATACAATTATGCTATTAAAAAAATATAGAAAATATATATAATAAAATATAATATATATATATATTTTCCCAAAAAATTATACAAAACCATTTTTTTTTTCATATAAAAATTATACAAACAACATACATATAAATATTATATTTTAAAATTATATTATATAATATATATTTTATAATATTTTTAAATGGCCCTGACCATATCCAATATATCCTCCCATGCTGATCATCCAATATTATTCCTTTCATGAAAAAGGATGTATTGCGTTTGTTTAACATATGAAACCCAATGTATATATATATAAAATTATTTTTATATTTTATATATATATTATAATTCAAAAAATATCCATATCCCAATATTTTAAATTTTAAAATAAAAATTATAAAAAAACAAAAACCCTTTTTCCCCCAAAAAACCCCAATGCATATACGAACACACACCAAAACACAACACAAAAAACAAAACCCCCCACACACAAAAACACCAAAAACACACACACACCACAAAACTATAAAATATATATATTATAAAAAAATAAAAATAAAATATTTTTTTTAAAAATTTATTTCTTTTTTAAATTTCTACTATTTTATTTTTTTTTCCCAAAAAATAAATAATAAATTTCCCATTTGATAATAATTATGTAATCCAGTCACTTTTTAAATTTTTATTTTCTTTTCTATAATTTAAAAAAAAAAAAAAAAAATCTTTTCCCAAAGGGAAAATGACAATTTCCCGTTGGTATTTTTCCCCAAAAAAATTTTCCATTTTTCTCAACCACTCC
>NC_061852.1:8689549-8692049 GCF_019202785.1 Penaeus chinensis | reverse complement strand
CCACCTTATATCATACCTCCCTTTCAGACCACGGTCCCTTGCACAGTTATTCGCATCTTTCTTCGCCGTTGGATTATTTGTCTACTTCTCCCCTTTCCACTCCATTGACTTTGTTGCCTTTAAAAATCAAATTTTCCAACTCCAACCACCTTTCCTCACAGTTGGTGATTTTAACTGCCGCCACACTCTTTGGGGTGATTCTATCTCCAACTGAGCTTATTATTCTTAAGTCAGATCGCCCCACACACTTTGATATACGCACGCAATATTTCTCATGCATTGACCTCTCTCTGTGCTCCCTTCTCTTCCTTTAGATTTCCATTGGTCAGTTCTAGACCACTTTCCAGTTTTCCTTTTTCCTACATCATATGTACCGCTTCATAACTCCCCTCACTGGTGTTTTGATAGAGCCGACTGGCATACGTTCACTTCACTCTCTGCTATTCCTACCCCTCCATCCTCCTTCTCGTCCATTTCAGATATGATACAATGTTTCACAATTACAGTCCTAAGAGCTGCTCACACAGCTATTCCTCGAACCTCATGACCCTGTACCTCCAAATGTGTTTCATGGTGGAATTCCGATTGCACTAAAGCGCTTCGCTTAAAACGTGCAGCCTGGAACAGTTATCGCTACAAACGAGGCAACCCTAATCAACTATCAGCCCTTATCGCCTTTAACAGAGCATCCGCCTGTCTTCGTCGTACAATCCGGAACAGTAAAACAAATAGCTGGCGAAATTATGTTTCCTCAATTACAACTACATCTATCTCAACTGTTTGGCGCCGGATTCATAAACATCCCCTATCCAGCCCCGTCCACTATATTCGAGATATTCTCATCTCTGATCCTCTCCAAGTTGTTAATGAACTAGGTGACTATTTCAGCCAGGTCAGTAGTGGCTCTCACTTTTCTCCACACTTCTCTTCTATCAAGACTACCAAGAAACGCATCCCCATCATCTTCACCCTGCCTCCGCAGAGTCTTATAATGTTCCTTTTTCTTCCCCTAAACTCAATGCTGCCTTACAGTCGTGCCGCAACACTCATGAAGGTCCTGACGGTATTCACTACCGTATGCTCCGACAACTCCCATCTTCCTCTCGATACTTCCTCATAACAATTTTCAACCACATATGGACGTCTGGAAATTTTCCTTCTCATTGGCGAGAGGCTCTTATCCTCCCCTTCCTGAAATACAATAAATCGGGTGCCCTCCCTCAAGGTTATCGCCCCATCGCTCTAACTAGCTGCTTGTGCAGCTAGTTAACTTCCGCTTAATGTGGTATCTTGAATCTCACAATCTTTTTTTTTCCGCCGAGGCCGATGCACAGCTGACCCACTTGCTTATTTCGAGACATATATTACATCTGCATTTGCACGCCATGAATCCGTATTTTCCATATTCTTTGACCTAGAAAAAAGCATATCATACCACATAGCGGTACCACATTCTTCTCTTTAAGTGGCATATTAAGTCTAATTCGCTCTTTTCCAGTTTCGTGTTCCCTCCCGTGTTTCCTCTTTTGCATTATTATAATTTTTTATTGTTTTTTTCTTCTCGCTCATTGCGGTCCAGTAAGGCGGGATAGATATCCATCTTTTTCATGCCTTTTTAATCTTTAAATTCTTAATTTTTTTCCACATCTTATAGAAACATTGCAATTACCTTGTTTTTACAGAAAATAAACAATCTGTGATTTAATCATCGAAGAAAACAGTATTTTCGAATTTATGTAGGATCCTGTTCAATTGATCTGATGTAAAATAGGAAATGTGGAGAGCGATTTTCTATGTGAAACTCTTATCATAAATATTTTCTGTCCAAATAATAATGAGAAATAACGGTATTCTACTTCAGAAGAGCGAGCTGAACGAAAAAAAATAACGCAAATTTGAGAAACAGGAAAGAGTGAGAGCGAAAGAAAATGGCAAATATGCACGCATGAGACAAGAATCAGAGACAATTTGCGACAAATGCGAACACCGAACGAAATGCGAAGCGAGAGAAATGCGAAACGGAGAGAAGCGTGTAAAGGAAAAAGTTTTAGGGGAAAATGCAAAAATGAGAGAGAGAGGAAAAGTGACTTCATGTGATGGAATGAGAGAGAACGGGAAAGAATAGAAGGAAATGCGAACGATAATTGCGAATGCGAGGATATGCGAAAAATAGGGAGAGGACGCGGATAAAACGAGAAAGAATAAATAAAGATAATTTGGAAATGGAAACGAGAGGGAATGGGATAAAATGAGGAAGGGTGAGAGAAAGGAATTTGGTGACGAGAAAATAAAGAGAGGAATAAAACACTCCAATTCTGTTATTTTTGTTTTCCTGTTCATTCTCTCGTTCGCTCTCATGTGTCCGTCCTTTTCTACATTCTCGCTTTCAATTTTTCTTTTATTATCAATTCCTATCTTTTTTTTTTCTTTTTCTTTTTTCGTTAAATCATCTTTCCTTTGTCTTGCTCATTTTGCATTCTCGTTTTTTTTTTTTTTTTTT
>NC_061852.1:8657049-8659549 GCF_019202785.1 Penaeus chinensis | reverse complement strand
CCCGATGTAGCACTGTACTGTTTGTTATCAGACATATAGAGGAAATGGTCATTACCTTATCATTAATGACTACGCATAAAACAATTACATGGAATTTCATGACTGACGATTCATTATTTTGAAAGAAAATAAAAGAAACTGGACGTAATTATAGGATAATAAAAAACAGATTTCATAGTTAATTATAGTTTATTTCTATGAAGAAGTATTTTTCCCTCACATTTCATAACACATTCAGATATCTTTATAATTATTGCAATGTAGTTTTATTCAATATTTTATCCAAATTTTCTGCCCTGATCGATGTCTTATTCAAGAAGAGTCACAGTATATGTTCACAGTTCATTAATGATGTTTAAGGAGAGTTCACCTTAATAAGTTTTTGTTTACCCGTAGGGCTATGAAAATTAGGTTTTCTTTTAGGAAATTAAGAGGTGTCTCCCAAATAAGTCTCATTTATACATATGTAGAAAATATTTTATAAACATATATATATATATATATATATATATATATATATATATATATATTTATATATATACATATTTATATATTCATATATATATATATATATACATATATATACACATACAAATATAGCTTATAACTCAGCCAAGAGCAAAGAAAGCGTGAGGTCTGCATGAGATACACTCGTGCTAAATACACTTTTTTTTATAAACACAACCCAAACACAGTAATCGTGGTTATGGTTCAAGGTACATGGCGTGTGTCTTATATAAAAAAATGTAATAACATAGAATGAAAAAAACATTATTATAACGTTTGGTACAAAAGGTAAATAATATACATCAACCCCAGAAAAAAAACCGTTATGTTCTGATTATAATAGCAGTAATAAGATATATTAAATAATAATAATGATGATAGCGATTATAATGATAATGACGCTGGTGGTGATGACACAAAATAGATGAATATTCTGAAAGACTCTCTCTCTCTCTCTCTCTCTCTCTCTCTCTCTCTCTCTCTCTCTCTCTCTCTCTCTCTCTCTCTCTCTCTCTCGCTCTCTCGCTCTCTCTCTCTCACTCACTCTCTCTCTCTCTCTGCCTCCCTCTCAACAGGAAATTTATAACCCAAGGAATTTATTCCCTATTTTCCAGTCCATAAACTTTGAATAGATGTTCTTGCCAGGTAATCAAAATCGATTAAACTCCCTGTAGAATCTGAATGAAACACGCCTTTCGTTCAGTATCTTTAAACGCGAAAAAATCTAAAACGAGAAACTAAAACAATAAAAACAAAAACTATCAAACGTCATCTAAAACTTTCAGACAGACAGAAAAAGAGATGTTAACGGAGACAGAGACAGGTGCAGAGACAGACAAACAGAGACAAAAAGATAAACCTTAAAAACACCCGCACAGACACAGACGCAGAAGAAGAGAAAGACGGCGAGACAGACCCACTCTGCAGGGACCCAAGACTGACAGGTCTAGCGAGAAACCCTCCGAGGAGCAGCCTTCGGAGTAAACACCTCCTTTTCCCTTGAGCCTCTATCGTCCGCCTCCCGTGACCTCTCCACAGGGCGTCGGGCTGTCTGTGTCGTGGACTGGTAAACCGTTAGAAAAGATGGAGGTGAGGGAGACAAGGGAAAACAGGGAGGAGGAGAGTTTTCCGATGAATGGAGGGGATAGAGGAATGTAGTAGATGGAGACGCGATGTTACGGGAATGTGTCGAATGCGAGGGAAACAGGACGTGAAGGAGAATTGTGACTTATTATGTAGATTTTTTTTTTTTTTCAGTTCACATATGAAATGAAGCATAAAGAGTCGGCTTAAGAAAGGGGAACGTTTCAGAACATATTAAGTACATGAACAGATGTCTCATCACCTTTTCTTCTTTCTCTTTTTCCAATCTGTCAGTCTCTTTTGTCTTGCCTGGGAAGTGATAAATAACTAGATAAATAAATAAATAAATAAATATATATATATACACATACATAAATGTGTGTGTGTGTGTGTGTGTGTGTGTGTGTGTGTGTGTGTGTGTGTGTGTATGTATCTCATATTCGTATACGTGTGACTTTTTGCATATATACTTACGAATTTTCTCTTTCTGTCTAGTTCTCTAACTAATGCTCTCTTTTCCTCCCTCCTCCTTCGTCCCCCCCCCCCCCCTCTTTCCCTCCATTTCCCCTTCCTCTTCGCTCCTTTCTTTTGTGAAACCCGCTTCTCGCATTCCTCTTTCACACGGCTCCTCCATCTCCCTCTCTCTGTCTCTGTTTTTTTCCCTTTCGTTCCCCTTGAGAAGATATCAAGTGAAAGCAATATTCTTTTCTCTTTCTTTTTTTTTGCGTATCGTTTCCGAGCGCATGAGCCAATTTCGGAAATTGATACCTAATCAATTCAAGAGTGAAAAAGGAATTCCTTATCTTGACTCCTATATTACATTACATTTTTTTTCCCTTTGTTCCTGAGAAATCTGTTCCTCTTAAGGGCTAATCTTCCGTAAAGTGTAATTGGTCGGATTTCATTTATA
>NC_061852.1:8647049-8652049 GCF_019202785.1 Penaeus chinensis | reverse complement strand
TTCCTGAAGTAAGATACCTGAATCAGTTGGACTTTGTAGATATAGACTCTATATCACTCCCTGCATCTTCACCCTGACACCTTACTAATTGGAGTAAGCGTTTCAGGACAAAGAAATCAATTTAGAGCGACGTGAGAATGTGTAGATTTCCGAGAAAACTGATTATGTATCAGAACGAGTTCATACTCTCTCAAGGAAAAGGGCGAAGGGGAATGAGAGAGAGAGAGCGAGAGAGACGGAGAAAGGAAGAAACAGAGAGAGAATAACACGCACACATACAGCCATACAAACAGACAGCCAGAGAGAGAGAGAGACATACAAACACTTGTCCAAAGTAATATAGAAACCTGAATGTAAAGATTACACACCCCGGACCTGCCTGCTTTCTGTAGAATGCGTTTAAGGACCATGCATGAGATGAAATTCCTTCTCTGGGAAATACTGTATCGCGGATGTTGCAGAATGCATAAGATCCTGCATTTCACCTCAAAATGTTCAACTCTTGGCAATCAGTCGTGGTATTAAGGGAAATTCGCTACCGAGGCCGAAGTCAGACTATCAGGACGAGCATCGCGTCGTGAGGAGCCGGAGATCTCGCTTAAGCATCTCAGGCGAGCGGAGAACACACGCTCGGCACCGAAAGGGAGGGGAAGGTCGTTCTTGAAGCGAGAGAAAGAGGGAAGGGATGCTTTCGCTGCTGATTTCAATTAATATGAGAGTCCATGCGTGTAAAAAGAATGAAACAAAAACTTTAACAAACACTGTGAAGCAAAAGGAAAGGCAACGACGAAAGAACAGTTTTTAGTTTTACGAAAGAGGAAATGGCGTTCAGCATTAAATGAAAATAACGTTATATGAACGATATGAATATAAAGATAATAACGTTAAGAATATGAATAAGGGAAATGTACGACTACCAACAACCCATATAGAAAAGAAAGACGAACAAACTAAATACATGAGCATACTAAAACGAGAAAGAAAACAGGAAGATGAAGAAGTTGATAAAGAAAGGAAAGAGGAAGATGGCGAAGTTGATAAAGAAAATAAAACCATATAGGTTGGTAATCTCCCTGAGACTCTGTTAAGCCTCTTGTTTTCCGATTGTAGCAGATTGCACATATTCGTGGAAAACTCTTGCTACATCAAATATTAGTCACTCTTTTATGTTTAACCTCTTAGTGGAATATATCAAATTTCACGAATTAAGGTTGCATGCTCAATTGACCAGCAAAGGTTTTATTTCATTCTTTAATTCTGTTGTCATGTAAATATTCATTATCAGCATTGCTAATACCTTCCCGAATAGGATATTTAAAAAAATCCACAACTTATTACTTATTATTATTATTATTATTATTATTATTATTATTATTATTATTATTATAATGATTATTATTAACTTGATGTATTCTAAAGAAAATGAATATTTAATTTCATACACGTCACTTAATTTGATAAACTTAGAGAACGCTTAGATTTCCGTGAAAACAGAATATGTATCAGAACGAGTTCATACTCTCGCAGGGAAAAGGGCGAAGGGGAATGAGAGAGAGAGAGAGTGGAAGAAAGAGTAAGGAAGAGAGAGAGAGAGTAAAATAGAGATAGAGAGAGAGGGAGTAAGAGGGAGATGGAGGGAGACGGAGAAATGGAGAGACAGAAACAAAGAGAGAATAACACGCACACAGACATCCATACAAACAGACAGTCAGAGAGAGAGAGACACACAAACACGTCCAAAGTAATATAGAAACCTGAATGTAAAGATTACACACCCCGGACCTGCCTGCTTTCTGTAGAATGCGTTTAGGACCATGCATGAGATGAAATTCCTTCTCTGGGAAATACTGTATCGCGGATGTTGCAGAATGCATAAGATCCTGCATTTCACCTCAAAATGTTCAACTCTTGGCAATCAGTCGTGGTATTAAGGGAAATTCGCTTTGATTTTACTACATTTTGGAAATTCAAATAAGGAATGCTTGTTTTATGATACAGTATCATAATGCGTATGTGTTTGTACTGCACGTGGACAAGCAACTACACACACCGAAACACTGCAGAATAAATTCAAACAATATTGTTTTGAAAATTTCATTTTATTTTTTTGCAATTAGATATAACTGAAAAAATACCTAATTCTGTATTGTATGCATTGGTAATGAACTCGTTTTTGTTGTGTGTTTTTTTTCTCTCTTTGTGTATATTTCCCACTATTTATGAATAAATATAAGCAGATATGTTTGTGTGTGTGTGTGTGAGAGAGAGAGAGAGAGAGAGAGAGAGAGAGAGAGAGAGAGAGAGAGAGAGAGAGAGAGAGAGAGAGAGAGAGAGAAAGAGAGAGAGAGCGAGGGAGCGAGAGAGAGGGAGAGATAGATAGATAGATAGAGACAGCGACAGAGAGAGAGAGAGAGAGAGAGAGAGAGAGATAGACAGACAGACAGAAACAGACAGACAGACAGACAAACAGACAGACAGGCAGAGACAGCGACAGAAAGAAACAGAGGGAGAAAGAGAGAGATAGAGACAGACAGACAGAGACAGAGACAGATAGGCAGAGACAGCGACAGAGAGAAACAGAGGGAGAAAGAGAGAGATAGAGACAGACAGACAGAGACAGACAGACAGACAGAGAGAGGGAGGGAGAGAGAGAGAGCGAGAAAGAGGGAAAGAGGATGAGAGACAGACAGACAGAGAGAGGGAGGGAGAGAGAGAGAGCGAGAAAGAGGGAAAGAGGATGAGAGACAGACAGACAGACAGAGACAGAAAAAGAATTTCACAATACTGGCCGTTTTATCGTTTATTCTACATTTCTGGAGAAATATATCACGAGGCATAGCACTGTTATTCCGTGGAAGCTATTCATAATATATGTTGGCAAGAAGTAAATAAATCAGTATGAATGTAGACAGGGACAGAGAGAGAGAGAGAGGGAGAGAGAGAGAGAGAGAGAGAGAGAGAGAGAGAGAGAGAGAGAGAGAGAGAGAGAGAGAGAGAGAGAGACGTAACGATCCAGCAGAGAAATGTAGATGACAAAACTCTTCGCATTTTCCCTTGAAAGACACAACATCTGTATCATTTATCTCTCTTGCACACAGCCCATGTCTCCCTAGTCGCTCAAGCCCGTGTCTTCTTCCATCAGCTGTTCTTTTACGTTTTCATTGGTGGATCTCCCTGCCGAGAGAGAGAGAGAGAGAGAGAGAGAGAGAGAGAGAGAGAGAGAGAGAGAGAGAGAGAGAGAGAGAGAGAGAGAGAGAGAGAGAGAGAGAGAGAGAGACTGTTGTATATCAATCCAGCAAAAATAAATCCAATATTCCAGAATGCCTATAAGGAGAAAGGGAACAAGGGTTTACTACCAACCGTTAACCATGACTGAAAAAAAGTTTAAACTGCGCCCTAACAGGGACAGAAGCGAGGGCAGGTGTAAGAGGCAGATCGAAGCGAGCTTTTGCTTGTAATACACTCAGGGAATCGGGAGGAAATACTGGTCTGTTTCCCCATTTTAGAAAACGCTAGTGAAGAAAAATATAATTTGCAGGAAAAAAATGAGAAAAGGTGGCGATAGACGTTCTGCTTTCTAGTGTTCTTTTATTATAAGTGTTCTCCATCTCTCTCTCTCTCTCTCTCTCTCTCTCTCTCTCTCTCTCTCTCTCTCTCTCTCTCTCTCTCTCTCTCTTTCTCTCTCTCTTTACACCCCCCCCCCTAACACACACACTCACCCCCCACCCCCAACCCCCACAGACACACACACACGCATGCACACAGAATTAAAGTTAACAGCTGATGCGCATTTCACGGAACAAACATCATTTGGTCAGTCAAATACGATTCAGCGCCCATTGCTGTCAGTACACTTTCACATTAGATGACTTACCGACGTGATCTTGCTTACCGTGCAAATAACAATGGATTTTGTGTATTATATAAATGGAATCCGAAATGCATTTGGTAACTTACTTTGTGTGGTTTAGATGACAGCTGCCTCGTACAGATTAAATAGAAATCCCATTAGGAAATGAATATGTATAGAATTTTCAGCCGATCGTAGGGTATTTCGGAGAATAACATACTAATGCTTAAAATTACGTAGATATTTTTAGGAAATGAGAAATTATAGTGTTATAGTGTCAAGTGTGTGGGAATGTCATCACCATTTTTTTTTTTATCTCTAATTATTTATTTCATTTTATTTATTTTATCGGCTTTATTTTTTTTATCTTTTGCAGAGGGACAATGCTGATGACGATAATGATGGACTGAAAATTGCAAAAGTAATAATGGTTAACGATGATGACGATGGAAAACAATAGAAAAATATAATGACAAACAGAACGATTCATGAGTATTATGTCGTTATGATGAAAATAATAATAACTTTGAACTTAGTGATTTGTTTAACATATTTAACAAATATATGGTATTGATAGTAGTAGTGTTCTCATTATAATCTGTCTCACTCATTAACTTTTTGTTGTCAGAATTGACAAAAAATGTTAAATTATATTATAGTTAACGGTAGTAATAACATTAGGAAATAATGATTAAAATGATAGATAGATTAATTAATCAATAAACACAGTCACGCACACGGGCACGCGAGAGAATTGATGTGTATATAGAGATAAAGTAATGTGCGCGCTCGCATGTGTGTTTGTGTGAGAGTATGTGCATGTGTGTTAAACTTAAATCGTAATGAATAACAGACACACGGACCTTCCCCTTTCCGATAATTCTCTGCGCATGGCGAAAAATGGCGCTTGGGAGATCAAACAAAAAATATTCGATTCTCTCAAAGCGTTTCATCAATTTCTCTTTGACACAATCACTGAGGTCAAACACTGGTCGTGACACAGAAAGATTTTCCGTTTGAAATTATAAATCCATTTAAAACCTGGGGTAGACAAAGGACCTCTGATGATGATATCAAGAGTTATAAATCGGCTCTGAATTTTTTTCTTCTTTTATTGACAGTTAAAGGAGTTCATTCCTTTACAATGGAA
>NC_061852.1:8634549-8639549 GCF_019202785.1 Penaeus chinensis | reverse complement strand
ATATATATACATACATACATATATATACATATATATATGTATATATATACATATATATATATATATATATATATATATACATACATACATATATATACATATATATATATATATATATATATATATATATATATATATATACACATATATATACATATATTTACATATATATACATATATATACATACATATACACACATATATATATATAGATACACAAATATATATATATATATATATATATATATATATAAATATATATATACATATATATACATATATACACATATATGTGTGTCTGTGTATGTGTGTGTGTGTGTAACCTCTTTTTCCACCTTCAATGCCTTCAGGGCATCGCTTCCCCGAGACGATCACCACAAAACTCGGATTATGTTTGGGGTTTACCTCTTTATCTGTTTATTAATCTATTTAATATTATCATCATCGTCATTAACGTTACTATTATCTTTATCAATTTCATTGTCAAGATTATTTTTGTTCCATTAATGTTATTATTATTATCATTATTATTTTTCATTATCATTATCACCATTATTGTTGTTATTTCTGTGATCATTAGAATACAGATGGAGAGAGAAATAAACAAAATGACAAAGGGAGCCTACAAACAAAGAGATATTAAACTATTTTGCGGTGACTAACAAATTCGTATAAATATAAATCTCCCGCCGAGCATATTTCTTCCCCGACCGATGTGAAATTTAGATCTCGGCATTTGTAATTCCATTAAGAAAGAAGACAGAAAAAGAGAGAGAGAAAAATACGATTAATGGTTCGCCTGTTCTTTGTCGGAGGAACACAAAAAAAAGAAAAGGAAAATGTACCTTCTCTTTTTCTTTGTTTTTTACTTCTTTATCGATTATTTTGTGACATTGCTAAGAACTGTCTTTGATGATGTCAAAAGGCAGATATTCATAGGATGTTTTTGATATCATGCGATACGTTTACACTAAATGAAAACTATCGCGGGGAGGAGTCTGAGATAACGCGAAAGCCCCTTGCCAATAGCTTTAACCACTGTGTCCATAGGCAGTGTAATTAATGGAAAGGATGTCGATACTAATTGTCTGAAAGTTCTCAGGTCGACCAATTTCTACGCAAAGGGGTACCCGCGTGAAATATTCTTAGGAGCTAAATTATGCTTATTAAATGGTAATATGTGATATATCACATATATCACATACTTATGGGAGTGAATAGCAGATTTCAGCCAAAAGGTGTTTCGGTAGAAATTCGAATCATTTGGGAAACGTTTAGTGACATTTATTTTTTCTCTCATATTATATACATTTCTGTGTCATCTCCATCATTAACGTGAAAGCTTATGGTATCATTAATTTCAGGGAGATTGTTAGCCTAATCAACGCTTATACCCATCGGAATGCCACTATTATTAAAATTATTTTTCCTGATGTAGTATGTACCATTTAGTATTAGCTGAAGTAAAATATCTTACTCCCATTCACAATATAGTACAAATTAAATCATAATATCAATATGCCTTGACAATAGAGTTTTAGTCTTTGGATACATAAAATGATAGACGGTGAATTATAGAAAAACACATAACAAAATTATTCACTGTCCTTATTTAAGACATTATTCACTGTTAAATATCAAGTCTAGCTTCCAAGTTACATGTTTGGTTATTCAAATTTGTTTGACTGATCACCTGATGAACACTGAGTTCCAGAAATACCCTCAAAATACAGATCAATTAAATGCTTATTGATATACCATATTGAGCGTCCCCGTAATACTTTAAATTTATTAGTGATTAAAATAACCCTATCATTAACGACCACGATATGAGAGTTTCGGAATACACAACTTTGAATACGAAGGAGATTCTCTCTTGTAATGATATAACTACCTAAAATAATTACCCTTATCACTCTTAAATACTTTGTAGAAAAATTCCTTGTTTCAGTCTAACTGTAAATTATCAAGAATTCTATTTTGATATTCAAGTGTGTGTTGTAGTCCATGATCACATTTCAACGCTATTTTCAGACATACAAAACAGGTGATTATCAATTATTATCAAACAAAAAGCAAACCTTACTGCTAAAATAGATACAAAAAAAAAAAAAAAAAAAAAAAAGGGGGCTGGTCACATTAATCCATTCTGCCCAGGGATCCCTTTACAAGCTGGATGCTTCCCTAGCTGTAAACGGATCCGAGACGAAAATCCCTCCGCTGCGCGAAAACGCTAGGTCGGTATTTCTGCCTAGAGCTGAAAGATATTGCAGAAACAAAAACTATAATATAGTCACTGGTGAACTCATTACTTAGAATCTTTTTAAAAACGATTATATATTATGATAAAAATAAAATCAAGTATCAAATACAAACATATATTACGTCGAACAATGATGTCTCAATAAATGCCTATAGATAATTCAGATAAACGTTCATTTGACTATCGAACATATGCATGAACCCACTCCGACACCCCAAAAACATGGAACTCTCTTATGTACGCCTTACTGGATTAAGTGAGAGCCAAAGGGCCGTTATGGAACACCAGTCGTAAGGATTATAAAAGCAGGAATTTGAAATGAACATTAATGGATGAAATAAGTAATGAACTCCGTCATGAATACCCGAGCTACGCACAGGTAGGTTTAATTCACTTCTCCTGATCCTGTTATTTTTAATTCATATTCCTAATCTAAAATCTTCAATCTTCTACATAGGTAAAATCTTATTTCAGTAATGGTATGAAACAGTAAGCCGTATGATAAAATAATTCTTTAATTTCAGGAAATTGTATGAACAGATTTCAGTATCTGAGAAGCAACTTTCAAAAACAGCTAATTCGAAACGTGCCTTGGGGCTCTGGTTGTGAGGGAGCATCCAAATGGGAGTTTTTTTTTCTGCATTCTCATTCCTGTGTAGTGATCCATAAGATTAACCTTCGATCCTTAGTACGTCATTTTTAGCTGCCACCACCTGGTTAA
The DNA here is from genome assembly GCF_019202785.1 of Penaeus chinensis. Classification (NCBI taxonomy): domain Eukaryota; kingdom Metazoa; phylum Arthropoda; class Malacostraca; order Decapoda; family Penaeidae; genus Penaeus; species Penaeus chinensis. Next base: position 8,636,565 of record NC_061852.1, on the reverse strand, counting down.
TTCGTCCAGGAACGTAAGTTGGTGTTCGTAAAGTGAGAGGCATGTAGAAGAGTGTAAGAAAGTTAAAGAAAGCAAGTGTAAGTGTACAGAAAATACCAAGGTTCGAGGGTCAACACTGTGGTTAGCGTGGTTATGCCGAGATGGAGTGCATGTCGACCTAAACCCGGTAGTGGATACAGACTTATGGTATTTGAATTTGATCACATTACTGTAAGAATTTAAGTTCTTTAATCACAAAAGTTAAAATGGAGAACCATCCTCCAGTATCCCAAAACAAGCGGGAATACAAAAACAAAACAAAAAGAAAACGGTTGCTCTGGATATTAAAAAGCTAAACACTGAACAAAAAACTAAAGTGTAATGCAAGTAGAAGATTTGACGAATCCTAATAAAATGTACCAAACGACAAACCTCCGCAAAGAAAAGTACATCACCTCATTAAAAAGAGTGAAAAAGTTAAAACAAAATGCCATCTTACCGCCTCACAGTTTTGATACCCTCGCGACCAACAGACCAGCGCCCCACGGCTAAAAGATGCTCTCTCTCCCTCTGACCTGGCCGTCGGGACCTAGCCCTCCCCAGCAAGCATGAATACAGAAATGAGGGGAATCTCGGGTCAAACAGGGTGAAGGTCGCATTGCTGCCAAGAGAGGGCGGTGTCTTCCCCTCCTAATAAAATACTCATTCCCTTTAAAAGGTGGCTTTGTTTAAAAAGAATCTTAAAACATGGAATGAGAACTATTCAAATTATACTAGGAAAAAACAAAAAGAGATTATTATACAATCCCCATAAGGCAGAATGTGCTCTCCAATGCGAGCAGGTAAAATAAAACGAGGATAAAAAAACAATAATCATTAAAATTAACACAATAAAAAAAATATATAATCAACACCATTAAAAAATAACATCTTTCCCCTCCCCAGCTGGCATGGGCGGCCTCATCTGCTCTTAAAAGGGGAAACTCGTGAATTCCCCAGGTTCCTCCATCCCTTGGCTGGAGATTCACTACACCCGCAGCCGATTTATGAAATAAATACCAACACACACAGCATTGAAATTCACCAGAACAATATGGAAGCCTTTTCTTCAATACTATTCACATTTTGTAAATGTGGGGTAATTGAACAAAACTGTAGAATAGCTGTGTTATTGATGATATCTTTTACTTATGAAGGAAGTAGATATTATTATGAATATATATATATATATATATATATATATATATATATATATATAATTATATTATTATGAATATATATATATTATATAAATATATTATAAATATATTATACATATACGTATATATAATATATATATAAATTATATATATATATATATATATATATATATATATATATATATTATAAACATATTATATACATATACGTATATAATATATATATATATATATATATATATATATAACATATTATATACATATACGTATATATATATATATATATATATATATATTATATATATATATATATATTATTACACAAACACATTATATATGTGTGTGTGTGTGTGTGTGTGTGTGTGTGTGTGTGTGTGTGTGTGTGTGTGTGTGTGTGTGTGTGTATTATATATATATATATATATATATATATATATATACATATACATACATGTGAATATATATATATATATATATATATATATATATATATATGTATATATATATATATATACATATATATATATATATATATATATATATATATATATATATATGTATATATATATATATATATATATATATATATATATATATGTATATACATAGATATATATATATATATATAAATATATATATAAGTATACATATTTATATATATAAATATATATATTTATATATAAATATATATATATATATATATATATATATATATATATATATATATATATATATATATATATATATCGTTCGTTCGTTCGTTGCCGCGAGTCAGGTTCAGCACCACACACGCCAGCCATCTCGATCTTCAGCCCTACGCTTGATCTCCCCATATGTT
>NC_061852.1:8619549-8629549 GCF_019202785.1 Penaeus chinensis | reverse complement strand
TGTTTTATGTAAATAGATATCGCGCGCGCGCGTGTGCGTGTGTGTGTGTGTGTGTGTGTGTGTGTGTGTGAGTGTGTGAGTGTGTGAGTGTGTGAGTGTGTGAGTGTGTGTGTGTGTGTGTGTGAGTGTGAGTGCACGTGCATAGACTTATCATTATTAGAACATATACTTATCTAGAATGATAAGGATCGTTACTGTTTACTGTTGTTATTGATATTCACGCCATTCACTTCGTCTAGTTGGAGCTAGAATTAAACAGTTCCAATTAGGTCAGTGATTCCATCTTGACATTTTTAAATGTCTATGTCATAACTTTCTAATCCAAAGGGCGTTGTTATTTTCCAACTTCGTCTCTAAAATCAGCCACTGATCATGTGATACGTTCTGCAAACCAGTCGATTTAGGCACATGCCATCTTAGCTATTCAGAGACCACCCTGCAATGTAATATTTATGACATTTACACACTTGTTTACCCCATTTCCTAAAATACTCAAAGTAATAAAAATCAAGTAATTAACTGGTATTTTCACCCATCCGTGCCGGGTGTGAGTGTATCTTCCAGGCTATTAAGAGGAAAGTTTGGTCTTCCATTTGAAACCCGGAGATGCAGTTCCTTGTGGCAGAATCGCTGAAGGTAACGAGGTGCTTTGATGAAAACAGACCTTAATAGACAGTACATTAATGTTGAATAACTAATAAAAGTTGTGATATCCTTTTCTAGAGGCGGTGCACGTAGGACCAGAGACAGACGAGATGGATCCTCATGACTTTGCTAAACGTGAACTTTACTGAACTTCATTGATGGACGTATATAGCCAGAAAAATACGGCAGGGCAACCTATATCGCTCGGAAGTGACTTTGAAAAGCAGCAAAGAGTGATTAAGAAAAATTGAGGTGAACGTATTAACGCGACCGTGAAGTGCTGGGAAGGAAGGCTTATGGAAGTAATTTTATTTTCGTTTCTTTTATTGTCATGTATATTTTATTCATAACACTTGCAAATCTCAAAAGTAAATGGATTAAGGTTTATACATGTTCACTAAACTCCAGTCTCCTCAACCATACATATCTATATATCTAAGGCCATGACCTGGAAGGCCCAATGTCCAAAAATGCCAATTCTGAGATAAGCCTACCACCAAACTGGAAATTTTGGTTCTATAAGTGTTATTAGGGCTAATGTCATCAGAGCATTAGAAATGCCACAAGAGCATTACTTCGAAATCGAAATCACTGATAATCATATATCTGCTTGTCACTGATTGTAACAAATGGCTGCATTTTGAGTGCATAGCAACAGTAAGTTTCAAGCTGGCCGCTTTTACTATGCTATATCTAATATGTCATTTTCAATATACAGATAATAGATTTTACGGTTACAGAAAGAAAAAAATGATATATATGGATTACAGATTTATTGTCAGAGGAAGGTCATTTAGTGGTAGGAAAGATATAAACATCCGCAGCAATAAATGTGTTAATTTATAATTTATTCAGCAATAAATATTTTGCAATATTTGTTTTGAAAACACTACATTAAAAAAATAAAACTATTGAATATGTTTTTCGATAAGTAAAATATTCCTTTATTTCGGTATATATAAAAATGTCTTTCAAAGGATTAGATTACTGCAGTTTGTTGAGTCACAAAAAAAAAAATATATATATATATATTATTTCGTGAATAATTATTTGCTGAATTTCAAATAGCGGAGCAAACCTTCAAAGGTGTTTTTCTCAACATCAACAGTCAGACTCCAAGGATATTTTTTTCAAAAATATAGTGTAAAATTAAATATCCTTACATACATATACATATATGTATATATACATATATACATTTATGTATATATAAATATATACATGTATATATATATATATATATATATATATATATATATATACATTTATGGGTATATATACATATATATATTTATGTATATATATACACATCTGTGTATATATACATATATACACGTGTGTGTGTGTTTATATATATATATATATATATATATATATATATATATATATATATATATATAAATATATGTACATATATATACATATATATATACATATGTATAAATATTTATATATAAATATATGATATATATATATATATAGTTTGTATATTTTCACACATAAGTATGTATGTGTATATATAAATATACATAAATGCATATATATATATATATATATATATATATATATATATATATATATATATATATATATGTCTATACATACGTATATATGCATACATATATATATATATATATTTGTATATACATATATGTATTTATATATATGTCTATACATACGTATATATACATATATATATATATATATATATATATATATATATATATTTGTATATACATATATGTATTTATAGGTATATAAATAGATATATATATATATATATACATATATATGTATATATATACATTGAAAGTATTATGTTTACTGTCTTGGATGTGAAGTGTAAATGCGTGTTTGTTTTTGTCAGCGAATATTTTGGTTTATCCGGATGACTCGTTTCCCTGCTTCGAACCCTCGAACCGTTATATGATCAGCCACTTGGCTCTGAACTCCACACTGATACACATTATAAGTATGCGTTCATATTTGTTAATTTCCGAAATTGCGAAAATTATGAGAAAACACTTAGGGATTATATAAGATGTGAAGTGACCTGATGAATAATATATATACAGTTCAAATTATTATCCAAACGGGTACTTCCTTCAACCTCCATATTGTTTAAGAGTTTAAGAACTTGGTAACAAATCCCTACTACCCTGGGCTGCGTTACCCTGGGCTTCATTATCCTGGATTACAATATACCGATCTGCACTATCCCGGGCTGGACTATAGCGGCTACATTATATCACTTTTATACATTACATAAATAAATAAATATTTATTTAGTTTATATATGTCGTCTGTGTGTGTGTGTGTGTGTGTGTGTGTGTGTGTGTGTGTGTGTGTGTGTGTGTGTGTGTGTGTGTGTGTGTGTGTGTGTGTGTGTGTGTGTGTGTGTATGTGTGTGTGTGTTTAAAATATACATTTAATATAATAATAAGTTTACTTTCTCCCTTGAAACAATATATCTCCAAAGGATATAAAAAAAAGAAAGAAAAAAGAACAGAATGAGGTGAGCTCATGATAATATCTAACAAGAATGTATACCAAACAAGAGACCTTATTTACTGGGAGTGAAATGCTAAAGGAAATATCAAATGAGAGGAAACCTTGGACATGTATAAATATGTACGTGCATATGAATATATATGTATACATAAGCATATACGATATATGTACATGTATAAATATATATATATATATATGCATATATGTATATATTTATATTTGAATATGTATGTATGTGTATAAATGTATACATATGTATATATGTATATATACACATGCAAGTATATATACATATACATGTGTGTGTGTGATTGATATCATAACTGTAATAAATTTAAATTTTGTGATCAAAAATGAATCCGGTTTTAACAGCAAATGGGAGGATATGGATTAAGTTTATTTCGTATCACCATAATTTATTGTTTTGTCAACGCCATGCTAATGTTGGCAAAATATATTCGCATAATATGCTTTAACTTTTACAGAATAAATGCGTTTGTTTGAATGTTATGTTTGTGAATTACTCTTTTCATACATTTTTTTAATAAAAGTAATAAACGATACAGGTTATAACTTTCATTTCTGAATTCTGAGAGAAATTGTTCAAAAATATATTATGATTTTTATTTGCCGACTTCCTTAATGTGGTTTGTATTTATTTACTCATTTATTATATTTTTCTTTGTCTGTTCAATAATTTATTCTTTTTAATATCTTCATTTTTATTTCTATTTTACGAACATCATTTTTCTTTTGTTTGATGCTTAGTAAAATCCGATTCATAATACACTTGCGGTTGATTGCTAAAAGATCATCTATCAAGTCTGATTGTTTTAACGAACAGTGTGCTGACTTGCACCTAATAACCAACAAGAGAGTGATTAATAATCCTATTACTACCACTATAAACCTTTCTTTCTCAGTGACATGACACAGTGCCAGATAGCGTTCCGTGGCTTCTCGTTTCTCCTTTTGCGTAAGTGTTGTTTTGAGACAAATATGAATGAAAAACGCGTGGGAAGTATTCAGTAAAACAAAATCGGCTTTTGTACAGCTGTCAATGCATGGATAAACTTTATCCATACAAAAGCCCTACACAAATATGTATTCAAGTAATTACTCATTTATATTTCAATATTTTACATTTCAAGGCTTAATTATATTTCGATGTTATAAAAAGAAAAAAAATCGAATTTGATTATATTCTGCCTGAATTACTGTCGGAAATTAAAACACATTAAAAAGGCAAAAGCAATAAACAAGTTTGATAATTGCATTATCTAAAACTGGTTTTATATCGATTAAATAAAGATAATAAAGTTCCTTTTGCTCCAGACAGTTTTTTTTTTTTTTCTTTTTTTAAGCTTTTACTTTTATATATATATATATATATATATATATATATATATATATATATATATATATGGTTTATTATGCCTGCAGTTAAGTCGTATTTCCGTAAATCTAGCCACTGGGTGGGCAAGCCAGGCCAAGTCAGTGCCGGTTCCATGCCCGGGTGAAGAGAGAGGGTTGGCGCCAGGAAGGGTTTACGGTCATAAAAATGTTTGCCAGAACCAGACTATATAGCGACCCCCTATAAAATTATGGGACAAAGTTACAACAAAAGAAGAAAAAGTCGCAGTTGCTTTCGTTGAACAAGCGAAAAAGCATTAAAATCAATTTGTGTAACGTAACGTAACATATGTAAAACTACTTGTAGATTTACTAGTAGTGTTGGTGTGTGTGTCTTTTATTCGCAATTAAGAAACTTTACAATGTATGCTGCATTCACTGTGCATACTGTTTGCGTATTCTGTGCGGACATGTGTGTGGTATCTTATGCAAGGCTGTTTGGCAATAAGCGTCAGCAAATGACAATGAAAAGAGGCAGAAAAGGGGAAAATTTGATATTTCAACTGGCTTCCTGGACCGGAGGAGAGGGAGGGGCTCACAATAGCACCTATAATGACGCAAAACAGGGATATTGGCAGAGGGCACGCGACGCTGGCATCCTCAGTCATGAAAACGTTTGGAAATCAGGGTATCATGTGTGTCAGGTGTAAGGAGTGGAAGCAAGTGTGTGTGTGGGGGGGGGGGGGGGGCTAAAATAGGGGAGAGGTTAAAAAAAAGGGGGAGGTGGGAAGGTTACAGGTTTTCTTGATATCTGGATATATGGTGTATTTGAGAGTTCCACCCAACTCGCTGTCGCTAGTGTAGAATATATTTCTAAAATCCACCAGGATCGTACCGATTACGATCCACGCTATCCAGGCATTGCATCTTTCTTTTAAGTGAGGACCACGAAGCAGCCCTAACGCACTAATTACGTTTCGCAGCGGGGTCAAAGTATGGGGCGATATACTCCACCCTTGATGGAAAAGTAAGCCGCCTCGTTCAAACCGAAATGATAATCAAGTGCGCAAGTTAAACAAGAACCTGTGGTAACGCATATTTTCCTTTAGTATATTTGGTCCATAACTTAGCGTGCAAAGATTCATTTGTGTGTCTTTGAAGCTCGGCAGGTATAATACAAGGAGTTTCTCAATGGTAAGTTCCTCACGACTATTTTTGACTGCATTCATTTCCTGCTAACTCAAAAACTTCCATATCCATAGCCCAGTATTTGGTATACCAGGATTAATATTCCTTTTTTCACACAGCAAATGTGCGTAGGCTGGAAATCAGAGGACACATGATAGTAGTACGTCGCCAATAACTGCCCTGCACCTATATTGAGCTGATGTATTGAGCGTGCTTCTCAATAAACTCCTGAACAAAAAAAAAAAAAAAAAAAAAAAAAGTTGTTCAATACGCTTCTTTGTCAGTATCCCAGCGAGGACCGATTATTTATACTGTCTCCCAGACGTTGAAGTACAGAACTCCAAGTAACTTACCGGTATGGTTTATATATACAAATTTAAGTAAGGAATGGTCCCTACTGTAAATGTTTGCAACGTCCCGTTCGCCAACGAATAACGTATAATGAAAACCGTTAATTGGTGCACACAGAAAAAATCTACACACAGCTTTGGCCTCCACGGCAGCAGATGTTCCTTCGTAATTAAGACCACAGATCTCATGCGTAAATCTCTACACATCAAAATGTTTGCGTCTCAAGTGTGTCCATATGGTATCACAGGATGAATAGAAAAGACTGAGCATTTCTAGATCTCACACGGCCCCCATGTGTGGATGTGTTTGAACGATGAGAGCAGCTGCTATGTGGGTCTGATGCTAGAAATTTTCCAATGCTCCGTCGAAAGATATTACCAAGTCATAGAATCCGTTTGCATCAGGCATTATCTAGAGTTCATTCTGATGACACGAGGAAAAAACAAAACAAAAAAACATAAGAGTAGCTTAGAATTCACTCCTCAACTGAATAGTGTACATAATCGTAGCAGACGTGAGTGGACATTGGCTTTATGCCAGTCAGTCCACAACTTCAGATCAACCAGGCCAGTCCATCATTATTAACAAGACTACGTAGACTTTCATAACCACGAACAAGTGGATAGGTACGAGGCAAAGCGCGCGAGATGACATTACGGCAACTATTACAAAGGACTGCTACCGATGCACTGAAGGTACTCTGATAACATTGGCGGCCACAGTACTTCCACAATGTGTATATGATAAGCTGGATAGCAGATCTGATAGCACCGAACCAGTTATCTGTATCGTGTTCATGTCAAAAGTAACAACGGGCTCATCATCTACGTTGCTAAAAAGGCATCGACGCTTTGCAATGCGGAAAGCTAACGTTACGTCTGTATTGGTTAAAAATAAGTTTCTCCTGAGCAACGCTCGATTGAGAACGAATCGGAGTCACGAATATACAAATGAAGATAACATTTATTGACTAACTTTACACCTGCCCAGATACTTTAGCCAGTCAGCGCACAGATGGGTAAAACCAGGAAATGAAGATCAATGAATAAGTGAATTACTGTAGACGGTCGTTCATACGGTAGAAGAACCCCGCCATGGGTGACAGCGAGAGACAACTTCTTTCATTGTTTATGGTGGTCTCTTTACGTTTATGATAATGACCAGACTGAATATAGTGTTTGTTTCAATAATTCAATAAACAGTACTTTAGATATTAAAATCTTCGATAAAGTACTACTATTGATTTCTGAAAAATGTACCGTCGGGTTGAGGTCAGGAAAAGCTGGAACGAGACATTATATTTATGATTAATGAGTTCCTATTGATAATAAATATTTCTATACATATAATATTTTCTTTGCGATGTTAACTCTCAGATTTTACAACGCACAGTTTAATCTTAGACTTGTATAACTGATTTCTAAAGAAGCATGTCTTTTATGTTATTTCTTTTAACTTCGCATTTACCAAAATAATTCGTTCAATAAAACTCCTCACTATTCCTACAGGCCAGCTGGTGAGACATCATCATCATCACTCATTATTACGAAATCCTATATTTGATATCAAATATAGTATGTACCAAAATTGAATCGTATCAGCTACATATTTCTACCTAACAAGATTTTCGATGAACACTTAATTATTATTTTTTTTTTTCATTTTTAATCATTATTATTCGGAAACAATCCATTATAAGAAGGCAATTTTACTCACATGAGATCCGTTAGAATAGGCAGTGTTAAAATACATTAAATTACTCATTTTCGAATCTCAACGTGCCCACTCCGACCCAGCCCGCTCACCCACCTGTACAGGAACGATCCCCTTTATCTAAGTAGTACCCTTTCTAGTGCAACATTTTAGGAAATGGCTTTGCGCTTACTGTGATACTATTTATGAAACCATTAAGTCTTTATGACTGGATTTCGCTATTGAAACATTTTCAGGATTCCACATTTTGCTCGTAATACACGGAAAATGAAACCGGATATAGTGAAGTATAGCATAAATGTATATTTATTTTTCACTACTTGGTTATGATTGAATACATATGATCTATCTATAAATACAGGCACACGCCCCCACATATACACAGTTCATAAGGATTAAAGCAATGAATTCCATGCAATTTTTCTGAACTTTCTCCATGTAAAGTCCTCAGTCCCCATTGATATACAAAGGCGTTTTTTCCAGAAAATATGCTGACGTCATTTGACTTTGTCTGGTTGGTTATCAGTATCACTAGAACATAGAGCGAAATTGCTTCCTAAAAGCTCTGCACGTTAATTATGTTCTGTCTTTAAAACGAAAAATTTTATCCATGAGTTCATGATGTACAAACGATTCCCTTGTGCGATATTTTGTTTCAGCCAGTTTACCAAACGTAATTAATGACGCTTATGTTGGTGATAACGATGGTAATGATATTGAAAATGTGAATGATAATGCTAAAAATATATAATGATAGTCATAGTAGTTGGAAATAGTAATAGAATAAATAATGGTAATAGTGATAGTTATTCTAATTGTAATAATTAAAGTAATATTGATAGCAATAACAATAACAGCAACAATTATATTAACAAATATTAATGACATTGGTGATAATAATAATGATAATAGAAATTTTAACTACAATTATAATAATCAAAATTATGATAATATGTTATTACTACAACTGCTATTGCCATCATCATAAAACTAACAATGGTAATGCCAGTGAAAGTAATATATTTTATACTGAATATATGGTACACTGGTCAAAAACCTTTTATGCTACATATATGTGTGAGGCATGTGTAAAAGCATCATTATTTTGTTCACGGAGAATGTAAGAAAAAACAAAAGTTAGCCACGTCTTTTGTGAAAGATAGAATGGAGATGATGATGATCTCTCTCTCTCTCTCTTTCTCTCTCTCTCACTCACTCACTCACTCACTCACTCACTCACTCACTCACTCACACACTCTCTCTCTCTCTCTCTCTCTCTCTCTCTCTCTCTCTCTCTCTCTCTCTCTCTCTCTCTCTCTCTCTCTCTCTCTCTCTCTCTCTCTCCCTCCCTCCCTCTCTCTCTCTCTCTCTCCCTCTCACTCACTCACTCACTCACACACACTCTCTCTCTCTCTCTCTCTCTCTCTCTCTCTCTCTCTCTCTCTCTCTCTCTCTCTCTCTCTCTCTCTCTCTCTCTCTCTCTCTCTCTCTCTCGTTGTATCATTAAGGTCGAGAGGTGTTTTTCTCGTGTGAAGATGTTATTTCCATTTCTTTCCCCGTTTTTTCTCCATCAGCTCTTCGTTCTCATCACAACAGTTCCATCATTATTTCGCTTACTCACTTCTCCAAATATATCTTTCTTCCCTTCTGCCCCTGCCCGTTCCATCACTCCGTGTTCGCTCTCATCTGTTGATTATTTTCGGATAGTATTTTCTCTGATTATTTACCGTTAAGTGTCAGTCAAAAGAAGAAAAAAATCTGTAATACGAATTAGCTTTTCTGCAGTTCTTTAGGTTAACTTGTGCTTTTACCTCCTGTGCTTCCCTACTGGAATACCAACCACACTGTATCTGGACTATTTGCTTGTGAATTTCATTTTCGTAAAGTATTTCACACACCGATGAAAACTTACTTCCTTTGCAAACATTGCTTTCTAAGTAAGACAGATTTAATTTAATGTCTTCTGTACGATTTGCGTATTATGTAATTCTCTTGTCTCTCTATATCTGTCTTTCCAATGTCATATCAGGTTCTTAAAAGAGATTCATGGCTTTGTCCCCCAAATATTTGCAATTCTAACCCACAGCCTGTCCATTTAGAATATAAAATATGTAGAATCACTGACACATCATTCCCCGTTACCAAGCCAGCACCGGTAACTGTCTCTCAGACTGAAGTATCGCCTGTAACAACCAATGTATGATATTGAGTCCAATTTCCTTTGGCAAAACTAATAGAA
>NC_061852.1:8609549-8614549 GCF_019202785.1 Penaeus chinensis | reverse complement strand
CTCTTTCTCTTTCTCTTTCTCTTTCTCTTTCTCTTTCTCTTTCTCAGTCAGTCAGTCAGTCAGTCAGTCAGTCAGTCAGTCAGTCAGTCAGTCAGTCAGTCAGTCAGTCAGTCAGTCAGTCAGTCAGTCAGTCAGTCAGTCAGTCAGTCAGTCAGTCAGTCAGTCAGTCAGTCAGTCAGTCAGTCAGTCAGTCAGTCAGTCAGTCAGTCAGTCAGTCAGTCAGTCAGTCAGTCAGTCACCCACCTACTCACTCACTCACTCACTCACTCACTCACTCACTCACTCACTCACTCACTCACTCACTCACTCACTCACTCACTCACTCACTCACTCACTCACTCTCTCTCTTTCTCTCGCCTTAGAAATATTTTCAATAAACATTATGATACGCTCATTTTAGAATTTGTTTGTGATATGTTTCTGCACATAGACGGCTCTGCTAGTGCTTAGCCTCAAATGAGTCATTTGGTAGACCTTACCTAATTTCACCTATCCTTGAAAAAGCTTTTTTTTTTTTTTTTTTTTTTTTTTTTTTTTTTTTTTTTTTTTTTTTACTAATGCTTTTAAGACCGATGGTGTTAATCTTAATACAGCCATTATAATCTATGTTACTGACATTAGTAGTAGTAATATAAGAAAACAGCAAGTGGGCACCCTAGATGCACGACGGAGGAAGATGATCAAGTAAATGAGAGACAAATGGGAAGCTTGCATGAACATCGTGAGCTAATGAAAACCATTTGATAGTCAGTGGCAACACCCCTTACATCTGAATGGATTTGAGAAGTGGGTGTGGTCGGTAGTTAGTTACCACGTCCCCTTACCGTGAGTCATTTTCTTCTTTGTTATTTATTTTCATTATTTATTTTTTTACAATCCATAACCTCTACAAGGGATGCGAACCCCTTTCGTTCTGCAGACACCAGCACGCAGAATGTCAGAAATCGCTGGGCAGTTTGAGTGGATTCACAGCAATGGTGTCGGGGAATTGACGGATGTTGGGCCCGGCAGATTTACGAGGTATACCTACATGGAAATCCTGGACAAAATGTTTCTACCATCGGTGAGGGCTATGGTGTTCCCGAACCGGAGCCCTTTTACCTCGTCCAGGATAACAGCCCCATCCACACGAGCAGTATCCTGACGGCGTGCTTTCGGCAACACCCCGAGATTACGCTGTGCCACATCCAGCCAAATCGCCTGATCTGTCTCATTGAGAATGTTTGGGCAGCCAGGAGCAGTGACTTTCCCCAAGATCATACCCGCAATCGTAATACCATCGTTGCCCAGGCAATAACGGCACGAAAGTGATTGCGCTCTGCAGACGAACGCCAGTTAATGGGGCATTAGTGGCATCCATGCCAAGTAGACTTGCCAGCGTTCGCCAAGCTGGTGGCGGTAACATAAAAGTATTAATAGCATTATACATTTCAAAAAACATTTTTTTTTTTTTTTTTTCATGTAGCCGAGTGAAGTGAACAAATATAGATTATTCAAGGGGCATTTTAAGCTATAACTGGATCTATATAGATGTCATTAGTAAAAAAGTAAAAAACTATGGCCCTTTAGTGGGGGGGGGGGAGCAATCAGTTTAGGTTGGGGGATGAATGCCCCCACTGCCCCCTCTTCCAAATGACACCCCTCTCAGGGATACCAATATCAGGTCGAGCTCACAACACTTTTTCCAACAGTTTTCGTTTTCGAATCATATTGTTAAATCTCTCATGAGTGTACATTCCATGCCCGTCGGTTTGGGGTTAATAAGAAAGGTCGTTTTTAGTTATAAAGAAAATATTTTAATGAAATAACAGCCTCAACGCATCCATAAGAACTCAATTTGTATTTATGTCAGCAAGATATTTGTTTATATATCAGATGTTTGTTTAAATATTAATTCTTAAATCGTTCTAGATAATATTAATGAAGGTATTTGACTTCAGTACTTCCTTAGTGCGTGCAAGTAACTGAATGTTAAAAAACAGGGAAAGTTTATGATGTATATTTTTTCAAGTAACTGACGTATTATTCGAATCTCATTGATGTTGCAATACCTATGCTTTTAAACATTTCTAGATGCGCTACCTTTGAACAGAATAACACGATGCAGTAACACGTTGTCTGTGAGCACCTTAGTCTGTCTGACTTTGAAAGAAAATATACATGTTTTTCGAGAAAATAATTGCAATTAGCTAGTCAGACGAGGATATATACACGTTCTACACTTCGATTACTGGTAGTTAGCCCTACAACAACAACAGCTTGTAATGTAAAACTAAAGAACATGTTTATTTTATACCTCGCACTCACCATTAGTTGCTCTGGACAAATTTACATAAAATTATAAGTTTATTTTATTGCGAAAGACGATGCATATAAAAAATTAAAACAAATTAGCAATGGATTAAGTAACCAAAATAATCGACCTGAAATAAACGAGTAATGAAAAGGAGTCAATCATGAGCTGTGTAAAATTCGCTTGATATCCGCTTAAGATATTCAGAGAGAAATATGAAAACACATCATCACAGTCAGTGATTATAATGCACGAATCAAATGACATTTATTTACGTTAGCAATACAGGGTTCTTAGAGTGGTGTAAATTAAAATGACAAATGACGCATTTATCGATCTGTATATCTGTTTCCTTTCATAAACATAGACAGCATATGGGATATAATAAACATATAAATGGACATGTTTATCCCTCCGCTTGCCACTCCGACATAGTTCATTTAGTAATTTTGAATTTTATCTGCATCTCTTCGGAAAAACGATCGACCAAATTCATGCATTTTCTCGCATGGTATCCATCGCGCCGGATATTGCCTTAGCGGAATAACATCAGGGAAAGATAGGAAATATTTTACAAGCGAGGTGAATTATTTTTTAGACCGAATTCTGCGTGGATATTTCATATTATTAGCGGCAAATACCTTGTAGGCTTAATATATTACATTATTTAAAATGTTTAAAAACTATTGAGAAATAGTCTTTCATAAGGAAAGATCAACAATAATAAGTATCATATTAAAATCTCTGCAAGAATATTATGCTTGAAAAGTGTAAAATTATTGCATAAGTGTTAGGCATCATTAAATTTTGTTGAAAGAATTAGTGGCCCTTATTATTAGAGAACTAATAAGACCTTTTATGTCACAATCCCAATAATTTTTTTTAGTGTATAGTTGTCATTTTTTTCTCACTGATCTAGCAAGTGAGGCTTTTCATAAGTAGTGAGATTTTTCAAGCATTATGTGCCTCTGTTTGTCTCCGCGTAGAACATACTCCTCTGATGGACAAAGCTTTGTAAAAATCAACAGTTCTCGACCATGAACTCGGCGCTGTTTGGCAGTTCTCTAGTTTTAATTTTTAATTTTTACGGTGAGTTTGTGTGATTAATTACCTTTATTGATATCAGGAATAGCGTGTGATAATAATTGTCGCTTAAAAAATCGTTATACAAAACTGCTTCATGAGCAATTAAAAGCCATTATAAAATTGTATTTTATGGAACAGTAACAAATGTACTAATCTGCTAATATAATGTTAAAGGATCGTCAACAATATCACATTTGTATAAATGCACTTACCTATCACCAACATATATTTTCGCGTAGCATTCCTATTTAAAATGCCTTTCCAAAATGGATATTCCTTCTTTCGGAAAATAAGTATTTTTTCGGTCAGTAAAATGAACTTTTTAAAAATGTCTCTTTCAACCCAGCGCTGACTCGTACTGAGAAACCGCCATCCTTGTAAGAGGTTTTCCATGAACAGTGGATTGCGTCTTCTGATCAGTAATTCATTAATAATAATAAAAAGCACACATAAACAAACCAGCTTAGAACATTTGCCGTGTTATGGGTCTAGCATCAGATCAAAGACGTATGCACTTGTCTCCCACTGAAAAGTGTATCGTGGGTGGATTGTGACGTATAATTTTTTTTCCCCAAGCGTGACTAATATATTGAATACAATTTAAATATGCATAATATTTATGCAATAATCATTTACTTTCAAAACATAGTGTTTATGTTTTGATTTTTTATTTGATGTTTAGTTTTCCTTATAAGAAACATTATTTATTGATGGATTATTAAACGTTTTAAATATTCTAAAATTCTAACCCCACGAGATATGCGCCACTAATGACCTTAGTCGTTGACGCGGCAGATATTTTAATATACCATGTCTCCCTGATGTATTTTTTTTTTTTCTCACTTTATTCAAATAATAACTATATACTACCATTCCTTATAAATTCTCCCGACATCATTTGCCTGTAAATTCCTCACGATAAGGAAGGACCTATTCTCCTTCAGCCTTATATAAAGTATTAAATATCAAGGAGCGCATATAACACAAATGCTGTTATCGGGTGACTCCTGTGCTAAAGAGCGTATGTGTTTGTTTACGCGTATTTTCGCTTGTTTGCGGGCTCGACTGTGTATGTTTGTGCGTACGTCTGTATTTGCACTCTGTCTGCTTTTATTCATATCCTGGGTTGCTAACAGTGTACTTATGATATTCTATTTCATACGGTTAAATTGAAGGTTCCGTACCCCCACACACTCCACGGCGGCCTCCTGTGATAGCACTTTAAAGGCTGCAAACACCTGACAGAACTTACACGGGTGGAACTTACACGTACCCTGCTACAGAGGCGCCGCAGATCACGTTGATGGCATAATGTTTCGCGACGCACTGTCACAGACTTGAAAACTGCCTGTGATCAAGGTGTTTTCGCAGGCTCATTTCACGTGAATTTTTCCCCCCCATAATGTGGTTTGGTTGTAGCCACGTACACTTACTGAAACTATCCTGTAGCACTCGGATGGTCGAGAATATTCCAGACTAAGGAATAAATTACCAGTTAATGCCCTGTAAATTACATCATAGAACATTACACGGCGCGTAGAAACATCCTTGAGCGCACGAAATGGGTCCCTGAGGCACAGAATGAAACGCACCGGGCGACGGCAGAAGGAAGTGATGATTT
>NC_061852.1:8569549-8584549 GCF_019202785.1 Penaeus chinensis | reverse complement strand
ATAAAATAACAATAGAAATACGCGTCCTCATTAAAACAGAATTAAAGTAAATTATATTACCGAACATAAAATATACTGAATGGCAAGTAAAACAAAATAAAACCAAAGAAAACTAAACCCAAACGGGTATAACTAAAAGAAATCTAAATCCCCTAAAACCGTGAGTGAAGATTTAAATGTTTGCGTGAAAGTGTATCAACGATGCGGCGGCGGCGGCTGACACACTCAAAGGTGACTCCCGGGTGCGGGAAAGCGAACGGGCCGCGGGATGCCCGCCGTTACGGGAGGCTGCGGTGACGAGCGCCACTCTTACAGATTCCTCCCCCTGTCCTGGGTCGAAGCGAGCAGCGGAGACCTGGGAAAGGAAAAGCACTTGAGTCCTGACAGATCCAAGGAGTGGACAGGAGTAAAAAAGCGAACTCAAAATATATAATGAAAACAGAAAAGAACACAAGTACAAAAGAAGAAATAAAAACTACCAAAGTGAATCGTAAAAAACAGCTTCAGAGAGAGGGAATAAACTGATTTTCGACTATAAAACGAAAAAAAAAAAGACAAGCAACTAAAAGGAAAACAAAGCCATAAAGTAAAAATCAGATGAACTTAATAAAACCGACTTCTAAATAAATACTACAAACAGAACAGCCACAAAGTAGCAGATCTAGGAACAAAACGTAAAAAGCAGGTGAGAATCATCTGATACTACAACCAAACAAAAGGGGACGAAACAAAAAAATAAAATAAAAAGAACAGCAATCCTCAGACCAGTGTGGCGTTAGCCATAGGCGCACTAGTCGTGAGGTCCCTAACATTGGTTTTTCTCATTGGCACCTATCTGTGTCAACAGTAGATGAAGAGTCTCGAACGTGGGAAGTCAGCAGGGCGACCAAACGATCAGTTTCGGGGTTCTCATCGTCATCCTCTGGTCCCTCGTTGTCATCAGCATAAGACAGTTCATCTGGTGGGTGGTAAGGTCGCAAGTGATTAAGATGTGCACGAAGGACCTTACCAGAATCCAGGTCTTGCACTTCAAAGGACACAGGACCAAATCTCTTCGAAACTCGCGCAGGGCCTCGCCACTTTGGCCCTAGGGGACGAGGTACCATCTCTTTAAACCATACCAACTGACCAACACCAGGGGTGAAGGTTCCTCTAGCGCGCCGATTGTAGGATTTCGAGTAAATGCCTCTGGCGTCTCTGGAAGCTGTAACGGCCGCACGTCGGGCAAGTCCCAAGCGCTCCTGAAAGTCCACATTATCATTAAACACAACCTCATTAGTTGAACCGACTGGGAAGTAGGCATGTCTCCCAGTGAGTAGGTAGATGGGTTGTTCTCCAGTTGATCTATGTATAGCAGAATTCAGAGCAAGACGTAATTCTGGCACATACTTGTGCCAGCCCCCAGGACGATCTCCTACAAACACATGCCAGAGCTGCCTTGACCACGCGATTGGTGCGCTCGACTAGACCATTAGATTGAGGGTTGTATCTGATTGTGAAATGGTGGGTAGTACGGAGCATTTCTACCATTTCCTCAAACACCTTAGCTATAAACTGTCTCCCGTTGTCCGTCTGGATAACACGAGGAGGGCCGAAGTAGGTCACCCAGTTATCCAGAAATGCTCGATGTACTCTGGATGCCGTTATATCTTTCAGAGGTACTATCTGAATATACCGAGAGTGTTGGTCAAGTATGGTTAAACCCCACCTCATTGGTGCCTGCGATAAGTCCAGGATGTCCATCGACACCCGTTCAAGAGGATAAAGTGCTAGGGGAGCTTCAGCCATCGGAACTCTCTGGGGTACCCCTCGTGACTGTTGACAGTTGGTGCACTGTTCCACATACTTTCGCACATCACGGAGCATGTTGGGCCAATAAAACATGCTACGGAGATTCTCATATGTCCTGTAGATCCCTGGGTGCATAGCAAGTGGAGGGGTGTGTGCAGCTTGCAGGGCCGATTTGTGGAGTTTCTCTGGAACACACAGTTGGTAAATAATCTTGTCAGGCAGGTGTTTTAAGTGATACAAGACCCCATCTTTCTCTTCAAATTCTGAGAGTGGAAGAGGCAGTTTTCGCTTTGGCACAGTGCCATCTGTTAAGAAAGCAAGAATTTCCCGGAATCTAGGATCCTGGATTTGTTCCCGTGCCAATTCCTGAGTTGATAATTCATTAACGTGAATTGGAGCAATCTGTCTTGACAACAAATCTGGTACATAGTTCGTGGGACCCTCCTTATAACGTATCTCGAAGTCATAGAACGACAGATCATGAGCATACCGGGTCATGCGAGGAGATTTGGTACGATGTTTAAAGATGTGCACTAATGGACGATGATCTGTGAGAACTAAGAACTTCCGCCCATACAGGTATGGGTCAAAGACCCGAACACCCTCAACCACTGCCAATGCTTCGCAGTCAATGGCAGGGTAGCGGGTTTCGGCATCCCGCAACTTCCTGCTATAATAGGCTATAGCATGTGGTAATCCTTGGTCATCCCGTTGTAAGAGCACTGCACCAAGGGCTATGCTGCTGGCATCAGTGTGTAGCTCAAATTGTCGGGAGAAATCTGGCTGCCTGAGCACAGGTGCTGATACAAGCTTCCTCTTCAGTTCCTTAAAGGCTTCTTCTTGTTCCTTGTTCCACCTCCATGGCTGCGTTTTCTTAAGGAGGAGGTGAAGTGGAGCTGCAATGGTTGCGTATGCTTCGATGTGCTTGCGAAAGAAGCCTGTGGCCCCTAGGAACCTACGTACCTCTTTTACAGTCTTGGGTGCAGGAGTTTCATTGATGGCAGCTATCTTGCTCTGATTTGGTGCCACCCCCTTCTTGGGATATGGTGAACCCCAGGAAGTTGATGGTGGTGGCTGCGAAGCTGCACTTACCAAGGTTCAGCTTCAACCCTGCTGCTGCCAGAAGCTTCAGGGTCTCCTCCAGATCAAGCAGGTGTTGAGAGAAACCCCGTGAATAGACAATGATGTCATCCAGATAGGCCAAGGTTGTGACGGCCTAAGACTGGTGACAATATCAAATTCATAGTCCTTTGGAAAGTCGATGGGGCTGTACTTAGACCAAAGGGGAGGCGGCAGAACTGGAATAGCTGGTACCCATCACTGAAGGCAGTCTTAGGTCGATCATCTGCATGAACGTCAATGCTCCAATAAGCTGCCTTTGCGTCTAGGGTTGTAAATGTATCCGTTGAGCCCAGCTCATCGATAAGCTCATCTATACGAGGTAAAGGATACGTATCTGCCGTTGTGACCGAATTTACCTTCCGATAATCGACACAGAACCGTAGGTCACCACCCTTCTTTCTTACCAGCACAACTGGACTAAGCCATGGTGATGAGGAGGGCTCTATAACCCCAGCCTGAAGCATGCTATCACACTGCTGACGAATGATCTGACGGGTAGCTTGAGGGAGTCGCCACTGGCGGGTACAAATGGGGGTTGCGTTCCCAGTGTCAATCTGGTGTTGAATGTCCGGTATATGTCCTACAGCCTGGTCACCACCCATCAAAAAGGACCTTGTAGCGTCGGAGAAGCTCCTGTAGCTCCTGACGCTGGGCCTGTTCCAGGTGTTCCAAGTTGACGACAGGTTCTTCATCTTGTGATACCTCATCTGCTCTGGTGTCAACTGATGCAACAGCGGCAAGTGCCTGAGAAGGAGGTAGATCCCAATGATTGCAGGCAGTTTCATCTTCATAGCCAAAATCAAACAATCCATGCATCAGGTCGAAACTATCCTCCCCCCAGTCAAAGTCACCATCCTCTAATGAGCTCTCGAAGGGGTCAGAACTCTCAACAGGATCACCAGGATCTGGGGGTGTGTCTTAGATGTATATATCCTTTCCACAGCCGTCACTGTTCCTAAGCGTGTCCCCTGTGTCAAACGTACCACTCTTGCCGTGTCATTGACTGTCCACACAGGACACTGGCGTTCTGTGGCAGTGGTAACCATGTAGGGCGAGATGGACAAAGCGGGCACTTGGGTGTAATCATGATGTCGCCATCGGGGGGTCCAGATCTGCTAATGATGCCTTCAACAAAGCACCGGTGTGTGGTGGGAGTTCTATCGTCTTCCGAAGGTGTACTGCTGCTGTTGAGAGGTCCACTGCGTGTTTATTTGAGCAGTGCTGCACCTGTATTCGTAGGCTGCATCAAGCCGGTAGCTTCTGCAGACACAACGCTGATTTGCATGGTAGGAGAGTCAGTGTAGGTCACTAGGAATGGCTGGCCTTCAATAACTAGACAGGCCCTGCCTCAGCATCAGATGAGAGGTTAAAGCTTGTTCGACGGAGGAAGTCCATCCCCAGGAGGACGTCTCCAGGGAATTTCGCATCACAAACAGTGACTTGGTGCCGTATTTTCATGTTGGGGGCAAGGCAAAAAGAGAGCATCACTTCGCCAACAGTATCGAGGGGCTGGTCAGCAACACCCTTGAGAACGCGAACTGGATCTTTACGTCGCATGGTGCCATGGGGGTCAACTAGCTGAAGGGTCCTGGGTTTGACGATAGTCGCCTCCGAGCCTGTGTCAAGGAAACAGATGACAGTGGTGCCGTTAAGATTGAGTGGCACGAGTGGTCGACCTGTGGATCCCGGAGCTGTTACCACAGAAACCATTTTCTGGTCGGTTGTAGCTATCATGGTATGTGCCCCCTGGTTCTTCTTGGCCAGTGGTTCTGGGAGCAACGGGTCCCTGGCCTGGGCGAAAGGGGCACTCTCTGACATAATGCTGTGAACTTCGACATTGGAAACAACGCCTGGTCATAGGTGGGGAGGCAGAGGACCTTCGGGCTCGGGCACGGCATTCCACGGTATCGTGTGTGGCCAGGCGATGATACGCGCACCATCTGTCCTGGGGTTCGTGTGGAGTAGTGGCTTCAACAGGCATGGCATATGCGTCACGTGCACGGGTAGGACGACTGGTAAATGGAGCTGGGAGCTCAGGATCTGGAGCAGGTGCTGTAGAGTGCTGAATTCCATGCCGTGAATTCCATATGCGCTGAGCTGCCTCGGCCACCTGGGAAGGGCTGCCATCTCCTTGAGTGCCAGAAAATCACGAAGCCAGGACGGAAGACCACTCAAAAAGACCCTTTTGACCAGTTGTGAAGGGTCGCCTATAGCCTCAGGATGATCTCTATACCCCTGGTAAACATTCCCCTCCAGCTGTAGGAAGAAATCCATAGGTGCTTGGGATGGAGCAAGGCGGATGTTATACAACACCTTATAAAAATCCGCCGCTGTATATGTTCCACGAAACTTGTTGCGCAATGCAGCTTTAAAGGATTGCCAATCTGTGAAGCTGTCGAACAGTGGTGAATTGATTAGAAGCTCTGCAGGTCCTCTGCAGCTAGCCCTGGCTGCTTGTATGTACGCCTCTGATGTTGCTGGCTTCACTATATTTTCCAAGGCACGTATCCACCCTTCCACCTCTTGATTCTTTCGGAGAGGCTGAGAGGCTGGGGCATCTCCGCGAAAGTTTGGAACCTTCTCTCGGGAGAGATAGTAGTTCACTGCAGCACCTGAAGACTGAGATGAAAAAGGGTCATGGCAGACCCGAGGGGGGAGGCTGCGATCTGGCAAAGTTGGCCGTGACGTAGGCACGTGGTCTCCCTGGTGTGTTGAGTCAGACGGATGAATGGCTGAAGCTGGAGGGTGAGCTGGGAGTGACAGCAACTGATGGCTAGGGATACGTGGTGCCGCATATATTTCAGCACTGTGGTCATGACGGCCCATGGAACCGAGAACTTCTGCGGCTGGCCTGGTAGAAGCTCTGGCCAGTCTGTCTGCCTCCTGCGGTCCTACATCCTGTTGATGAAGTTGCTGGCGAAGGGCCTCAATATCTCGCTCCCTTTCAAACTCTTGAGGTGGGTCAGCACGTGGGGTTCTCCGAGCCTGCTCGAGCTGCTGGCGGACTTCATTTAGTGTTCGGGATTGCTGCTCCAGCTTGTTCTGCAGATCTTGGATGATGTCGTCCCTTTCTTTCAGACGGGCATCTTCAGCTGGAGTAGTCGGCGTCGCTCTTTCACCACCCTCACGCTGCCGCAGGGCCTCTTCATGTTGTTCAAACCTTTGGTTGCTCCGCTCCTTAAAGTCCCTGAATTCTGAGCAGAGGTCGTTGATCTTGCCCATCAGTTCTTCAAAGAGGGTTATTTCGCCCTCCATCACCTGGACTGCTCGTCGAATGTCCGGATTCGAGGAGCTGGCTGCGGGAGAAGACGCTCTAGATACTGGCTGGCTAGTAGGCGCTGGCTGGCTAGTAGACATTATTAGGTTGCGGCGCTCTTGTAGTCTGTGGTAACGTTCTTCGCGTGCCCTCTCTCTGGGCATATTACACAGGAAAAACAAAAAGGCAGACAAACAGACAAAAAATATCAAGCAAAACAATGGGTGACCACTGACAGTTTAGGGTATCAAATTGGATTAAGTGTTTCAACAAAGGAAAACACATTAAATGCACATGACAAATAGGTAAGTCTAATCTACGTGAGCCAAACACAAAAACAAAACAAATAAAGCTGGAAAGTAACTTTCAGAAAAAAAACATCGAGAGAAGAGTAAGAAAAACGAGTCTGAATACTAAAAGAAAACCTTAAAGATAGAAAACAGAAGGCCACTGGGTATAAAAGAACTTTTGAAAGAACAGCAAACAGACCAAAATAATCACACTTAAAAGCAAAACCAATTAAAATATGAAACTATAAAAAAAACAAAGTGCAAGAGAACCAGGTGCACATAGTAGAGAAAAAATAAGGGGAATAAATAAATGGGAAAAAAAATGGCTCACCGAAACTATTAGGTCATGCAATATAACCTACCATGAGTGAACTTTGCTGCACGTGATAACGGAGAGCGCCACTCGTAAAAGAAAGGCTGAAACGATCCCACCGCTGATCACCAAAAATATCCTGTGAGAGTACGCGGCTCTGTAGCCCAGGGGGATGCCTTGCGCAATTTAAGGATGGTTAAACTTCCCCCCTGAAAGACCTAGAACCCCATGAGAGTGGTAGCGGGCAAAGGAGGGGTCCTAGGAACACGTGAGCATCGTATCATTTCAGAGGGCTCTCAAAAAACAAAAACAAATATATATATATATATACATATATAGAGAAAATCTCAATTAAGGCAATAAACAAGTGATCGAAAATTAATATAAGATAAAATCAGGTAGAAAATGAAATATGAAAATTAGAATTACCTCTTCTGATTATCATTATATATATTAAGTGAACACAACTCCTATTAGTCAAAATAAGGGAACTGTCAGGACACGTAACTTTTCCTCTCCCTGAAGTATCGGGCGGGCTCCGTTGTTCGCAGGAGCCGGCTGGAATTCAGTCATAAATGAATAGGGTAAGGAGAGACAGAATCCTTCTTCGACCAAGTGTGGGCACCGACTGTTTATTTTCGCGCCAAGCAGGGTTACACTCATGCCGTGACGTCACGGCCATACATCTTTTCAATCATAAAAACGCGTAAGTTAAAATAATATGACATAAAATAACAATAGAAATACGCGTCCTCATTAAAACAGAATTAAAGTAAATTATATTACCGAACATAAAATATACTGAATGGCAAGTAAAACAAAATAAAACCAAAGAAAACTAAACCCAAACGGGTATAACTAAAAGAAATCTAAATCCCCTAAAACCGTGAGTGAAGATTTAAATGTTTGCGTGAAAGTGTATCAACGATGCGGCGGCGGCGGCTGACACACTCAAAGGTGACTCCCGGGTGCGGGAAAGCGAACGGGCCGCGGGATGCCCGCCGTTACGGGAGGCTGCGGTGACGAGCGCCACTCTTACAGATTCCTCCCCCTGTCCTGGGTCGAAGCGAGCAGCGGAGACCTGGGAAAGGAAAAGCACTTGAGTCCTGACAGATCCAAGGAGTGGACAGGAGTAAAAAAGCGAACTCAAAATATATAATGAAAACAGAAAAGAACACAAGTACAAAAGAAGAAATAAAAACTACCAAAAGTGAATCGTAAAAAACAGCTTCAGAGAGAGGGAATAAACTGATTTTCGACTATAAAACGAAAAAAAAAAAGACAAGCAACTAAAAGGAAAACAAAGCCATAAAGTAAAAATCAGATGAACTTAATAAAACCGACTTCTAAATAAATACTACAAACAGAACAGCCACAAAGTAGCAGATCTAGGAACAAAACGTAAAAAGCAGGTGAGAATCATCTGATACTACAACCAAACAAAAGGGGACGAAACAAAAAAATAAAATAAAAAGAACAGCAATCCTCAGACCAGTGTGGCGTTAGCCATAGGCGCACTAGTCGTGAGGTCCCTAACATTGGTTTTTCTCATTGGCACCTATCTGTGTCAACAGTAGATGAAGAGTCTCGAACGTGGGAAGTCAGCAGGGCGACCAAACGATCAGTTTCGGGGTTCTCATCGTCATCCTCTGGTCCCTCGTTGTCATCAGCATAAGACAGTTCATCTGGTGGGTGGTAAGGTCGCAAGTGATTAAGATGTGCACGAAGGACCTTACCAGAATCCAGGTCTTGCACTTCAAAGGACACAGGACCAAATCTCTTCGAAACTCGCGCAGGGCCTCGCCACTTTGGCCCTAGGGGACGAGGTACCATCTCTTTAAACCATACCAACTGACCAACACCAGGGGTGAAGGTTCCTCTAGCGCGCCGATTGTAGGATTTCGAGTAAATGCCTCTGGCGTCTCTGGAAGCTGTAACGGCCGCACGTCGGGCAAGTCCCAAGCGCTCCTGAAAGTCCACATTATCATTAAACACAACCTCATTAGTTGAACCGACTGGGAAGTAGGCATGTCTCCCAGTGAGTAGGTAGATGGGTTGTTCTCCAGTTGATCTATGTATAGCAGAATTCAGAGCAAGACGTAATTCTGGCACATACTTGTGCCAGCCCCCAGGACGATCTCCTACAACACATGCCAGAGCTGCCTTGACCACGCGATTGGTGCGCTCGACTAGACCATTAGATTGAGGGTTGTATCTGATTGTGAAATGGTGGGTAGTACGGAGCATTTCTACCATTTCCTCAAACACCTTAGCTATAAACTGTCTCCCGTTGTCCGTCTGGATAACACGAGGAGGGCCGAAGTAGGTCACCCAGTTATCCAGAAATGCTCGATGTACTCTGGATGCCGTTATATCTTTCAGAGGTACTATCTGAATATACCGAGAGTGTTGGTCAAGTATGGTTAAACCCCACCTCATTGGTGCCTGCGATAAGTCCAGGATGTCCATCGACACCCGTTCAAGAGGATAAAGTGCTAGGGGAGCTTCAGCCATCGGAACTCTCTGGGGTACCCCTCGTGACTGTTGACAGTTGGTGCACTGTTCCACATACTTTCGCACATCACGGAGCATGTTGGGCCAATAAAACATGCTACGGAGATTCTCATATGTCCTGTAGATCCCTGGGTGCATAGCAAGTGGAGGGGTGTGTGCAGCTTGCAGGGCCGATTTGTGGAGTTTCTCTGGAACACACAGTTGGTAAATAATCTTGTCAGGCAGGTGTTTTAAGTGATACAAGACCCCATCTTTCTCTTCAAATTCTGAGAGTGGAAGAGGCAGTTTTCGCTTTGGCACAGTGCCATCTGTTAAGAAAGCAAGAATTTCCCGGAATCTAGGATCCTGGATTTGTTCCCGTGCCAATTCCTGAGTTGATAATTCATTAACGTGAATTGGAGCAATCTGTCTTGACAACAAATCTGGTACATAGTTCGTGGGACCCTCCTTATAACGTATCTCGAAGTCATAGAACGACAGATCATGAGCATACCGGGTCATGCGAGGAGATTTGGTACGATGTTTAAAGATGTGCACTAATGGACGATGATCTGTGAGAACTAAGAACTTCCGCCCATACAGGTATGGGTCAAAGACCCGAACACCCTCAACCACTGCCAATGCTTCGCAGTCAATGGCAGGGTAGCGGGTTTCGGCATCCCGCAACTTCCTGCTATAATAGGCTATAGCATGTGGTAATCCTTGGTCATCCCGTTGTAAGAGCACTGCACCAAGGGCTATGCTGCTGGCATCAGTGTGTAGCTCAAATTGTCGGGAGAAATCTGGCTGCCTGAGCACAGGTGCTGATACAAGCTTCCTCTTCAGTTCCTTAAAGGCTTCTTCTTGTTCCTTGTTCCACCTCCATGGCTGCGTTTTCTTAAGGAGGAGGTGAAGTGGAGCTGCAATGGTTGCGTATGCTTCGATGTGCTTGCGAAAGAAGCCTGTGGCCCCTAGGAACCTACGTACCTCTTTTACAGTCTTGGGTGCAGGAGTTTCATTGATGGCAGCTATCTTGCTCTGATTTGGTGCCACCCCTTCTTGGGATATGGTGAACCCCAGGAAGTTGATGGTGGTGGCTGCGAAGCTGCACTTACCAAGGTTCAGCTTCAACCCTGCTGCTGCCAGAAGCTTCAGGGTCTCCTCCAGATCAAGCAGGTGTTGAGAGAAACCCCGTGAATAGACAATGATGTCATCCAGATAGGCCAAGGTGTGACGGCCTAAGACTGGTGACAATATCAAATTCATAGTCCTTTGGAAAGTCGATGGGGCTGTACTTAGACCAAAGGGGAGGCGGCAGAACTGGAATAGCTGGTACCCATCACTGAAGGCAGTCTTAGGTCGATCATCTGCATGAACGTCAATGCTCCAATAAGCTGCCTTTGCGTCTAGGGTTGTAAATGTATCCGTTGAGCCCAGCTCATCGATAAGCTCATCTATACGAGGTAAAGGATACGTATCTGCCGTTGTGACCGAATTTACCTTCCGATAATCGACACAGAACCGTAGGTCACCACCCTTCTTTCTTACCAGCACAACTGGACTAAGCCATGGTGATGAGGAGGGCTCTATAACCCCAGCCTGAAGCATGCTATCACACTGCTGACGAATGATCTGACGGGTAGCTTGAGGGAGTCGCCACTGGCGGGTACAAATGGGGGTTGCGTTCCCAGTGTCAATCTGGTGTTGAATGTCCGGTATATGTCCTACAGCCTGGTCACCACCATCAAAAAGGACCTTGTAGCGTCGGAGAAGCTCCTGTAGCTCCTGACGCTGGGCCTGTTCCAGGTGTTCCAAGTTGACGACAGGTTCTTCATCTTGTGATACCTCATCTGCTCTGGTGTCAACTGATGCAACAGCGGCAAGTGCCTGAGAAGGAGGTAGATCCCAATGATTGCAGGCAGTTTCATCTTCATAGCCAAAATCAAACAATCCATGCATCAGGTCGAAACTATCCTCCTCCCAGTCAAAGTCACCATCCTCTAATGAGCTCTCGAAGGGGTCAGAACTCTCAACAGGATCACCAGGATCTGGGGGTGTGTCCTTAGATGTATATATCCTTTCCACAGCCGTCACTGTTCCTAAGCGTGTCCCCTGTGTCAAACGTACCACTCTTGCCGTGTCATTGACTGTCCACACAGGACACTGGCGTTCTGTGGCAGTGGTAACCATGTAGGGCGAGATGGACAAAGCGGGCACTTGGGGTGTAATCATGATGTCGCCATCGGGGGGTCCAGATCTGCTAATGATGCCTTCAACAAAGCACCCGGTGTGTGGTGGGAGTTCTATCGTCTTCCGAAGGTGTACTGCTGCTGTTGAGAGGTCCACTGCGTGTTTATTTGGAGCAGTGCTGCACCCTGTATTCGTAGGCTGCATCAAGCCGGTAGCTTCTGCAGACACAACGCTGATTTGCATGGTAGGAGAGTCAGTGTAGGTCACTAGGAATGGCTGGCCTTCAATAACTAGACAGGCCCTGCCCTCAGCATCAGATGAGAGGTTAAAGCTTGTTCGACGGAGGAAGTCCATCCCCAGGAGGACGTCTCCAGGGAATTTCGCATCACAAACAGTGACTTGGTGCCGTATTTTCATGTTGGGGGCAAGGCAAAAAGAGAGCATCACTTCGCCAACAGTATCGAGGGGCTGGTCAGCAACACCCTTGAGAACGCGAACTGGATCTTTACGTCGCATGGTGCCATGGGGGTCAACTAGCTGAAGGGTCCTGGGTTTGACGATAGTCGCCTCCGAGCCTGTGTCAAGGAAACAGATGACAGTGGTGCCGTTAAGATTGAGTGGCACGAGTGGTCGACCTGTGGATCCCGGAGCTGTTACCACAGAAACCATTTTCTGGTCGGTTGTAGCTATCATGGTATGTGCCCCCTGGTTCTTCTTGGCCAGTGGTTCTGGGAGCAACGGGTCCCTGGCCTGGGCGAAAGGGGCACTCTCTGACATAATGCTGTGAACTTCGACATTGGAAACAACGCCTGGTCATAGGTGGGGAGGCAGAGGACCTTCGGGCTCGGGCACGGCATTCCACGGTATCGTGTGTGGCCAGGCGATGATACGCGCACCATCTGTCCTGGGGTTCGTGTGGAGTAGTGGCTTCAACAGGCATGGCATATGCGTCACGTGCACGGGTAGGACGACTGGTAAATGGAGCTGGGAGCTCAGGATCTGGAGCAGGTGCTGTAGAGTGCTGAATTCCATGCCGTGAATTCCATATGCGCTGAGCTGCCTCGGCCACCTGGGAAGGGCTGCCATCTTCCTTGAGTGCCAGAAAATCACGAAGCCAGGACGGAAGACCACTCAAAAAGACCCTTTTGACCAGTTGTGAAGGGTCGCCTATAGCCTCAGGATGATCTCTATACCCCTGGTAAACATTCCCCTCCAGCTGTAGGAAGAAATCCATAGGTGCTTGGGATGGAGCAAGGCGGATGTTATACAACACCTTATAAAAATCCGCCGCTGTATATGTTCCACGAAACTTGTTGCGCAATGCAGCTTTAAAGGATTGCCAATCTGTGAAGCTGTCGAACAGTGGTGAATTGATTAGAAGCTCTGCAGGTCCTCTGCAGCTAGCCCTGGCTGCTTGTATGTACGCCTCTGATGTTGCTGGCTTCACTATATTTTCCAAGGCACGTATCCACCCTTCCACCTCTTGATTCTTTCGGAGAGGCTGAGAGGCTGGGGCATCTCCGCGAAAGTTTGGAACCTTCTCTCGGGAGAGATAGTAGTTCACTGCAGCACCTGAAGACTGAGATGAAAAAGGGTCATGGCAGACCCGAGGGGGGAGGCTGCGATCTGGCAAAGTTGGCCGTGACGTAGGCACGTGGTCTCCCTGGTGTGTTGAGTCAGACGGATGAATGGCTGAAGCTGGAGGGTGAGCTGGGAGTGACAGCAACTGATGGCTAGGGATACGTGGTGCCGCATATATTTCAGCACTGTGGTCATGACGGCCCATGGAACCGAGAACTTCTGCGGCTGGCCTGGTAGAAGCTCTGGCCAGTCTGTCTGCCTCCTGCGGTCCTACATCCTGTTGATGAAGTTGCTGGCGAAGGGCCTCAATATCTCGCTCCCTTTCAAACTCTTGAGGTGGGTCAGCACGTGGGGTTCTCCGAGCCTGCTCGAGCTGCTGGCGGACTTCATTTAGTGTTCGGGATTGCTGCTCCAGCTTGTTCTGCAGATCTTGGATGATGTCGTCCCTTTCTTTCAGACGGGCATCTTCAGCTGGAGTAGTCGGCGTCGCTCTTTCACCACCCTCACGCTGCCGCAGGGCCTCTTCATGTTGTTCAAACCTTTGGTTGCTCCGCTCCTTAAAGTCCCTGAATTCTGAGCAGAGGTCGTTGATCTTGCCCATCAGTTCTTCAAAGAGGGTTATTTCGCCCTCCATCACCTGGACTGCTCGTCGAATGTCCGGATTCGAGGAGCTGGCTGCGGGAGAAGACGCTCTAGATACTGGCTGGCTAGTAGGCGCTGGCTGGCTAGTAGACATTATTAGGTTGCGGCGCTCTTGTAGTCTGTGGTAACGTTCTTCGCGTGCCCTCTCTCTGGGCATATTACACAGGAAAAACAAAAAGGCAGACAAACAGACAAAAAATATCAAGCAAAACAATGGGTGACCACTGACAGTTTAGGGTATCAAATTGGATTAAGTGTTTCAACAAAGGAAAACACATTAAATGCACATGACAAATAGGTAAGTCTAATCTACGTGAGCCAAACACAAAAACAAAACAAATAAAGCTGGAGAGTAACTTTCAGAAAAAAAAACATCGAGAGAAGAGTAAGAAAAACGAGTCTGAATACTAAAAGAAAACCTTAAAGATAGAAAACAGAAAGGCCACTGGGTATAAAAGAACTTTTGAAAGAACAGCAAACAGACCAAAATAATCACACTTAAAAGCAAAACCAATTAAAATATGAAACTATAAAAAAAACAAAGTGCAAGAGAACCAGGTGCACATAGTAGAGAAAAAAATAAGGGGAATAAATAAATGGGAAAAAAAATGGCTCACCGAAACTATTAAGGTCATGCAATATAACCTACCATGAGTGAACTTTGCTGCACGTGATAACGGAGAGCGCCACTCGTAAAAGAAAGGCTGAAACGATCCCACCGCTGATCACCAAAAATATCCTGTGAGAGTACGCGGCTCTGTAGCCCAGGGGGATGCCTTGCGCAATTTAAGGATGGTTAACTATTCCCCCCTGAAAGACCTAGAACCCCATGAGAGTGGTAGCGGGCAAAGGAGGGGTCCTAGGAACACGTGAGCATCGTATCATTTCAGAGGGCTCTCAAAAACAAAAACAAATATATATATATATATACATATATAGAGAAAATCTCAATTAAGGCAATAAACAAGTGATCGAAAATTAATATAAGATAAAATCAGGTAAAAAATGAAATATGAAAATTAGAATTACCTCTTCTGATTATCATTATATATATTAAGTGAACACAACTCCTATTAGTCAAAATAAGGGAACTGTCAGGACACGTAACTTTTCCTCTCCCTGAAGTATCGGGCGGGCTCCGTTGTTCGCAGGAGCCGGCTGGAATTCAGTCATAAATGAATAGGGTAAGGAGAGACAGAATCCTTCTTCGACCAAGTGTGGGCACCGACTGTTTATTTTCGCGCCAAGCAGGGTTACACTCATGCCGTGACGTCACGGCCATACATCTTTTCAATCATAAAAACGCGTAAGTTAAAATAATA
>NC_061852.1:8557049-8559549 GCF_019202785.1 Penaeus chinensis | reverse complement strand
TTCTTCCTCTTCTTTTTTTTCCTTTCCTTCTTCTTTTTCTTTCTTTAATCCTTTTCTTTGTTTCAAGTTTTTTTTTTAACATTTTCTTCATTTTTCGTTTTATTTATCTTTTCTTTTTCTTGCTCTTTGTTTTCTTTTCCTTTTTTTCTTGATATTTTTTTTTCGTTTTCCTTATTTTCTTTTTCTTTTTTTCTATTTCTTTGTTTCTTCTTCTTCCCCTTCCTTTTCTTTTTCTTTTTTTCCTCTTATTTTTCTTTTTATTTTCTGTTTCATTTTCTTTTTCTTTTCTCTTTTTCATTTTCTGTATCTTCCTTTTCTTTTTTCTTGTTCTTGTTCTTTTTCTACTTCTTCTTCTCCATCTTCTTAATTGGTACACCTTTTTTCTCTTTTCTTTTTTTCTTTTTTTTTTCTCTATGGCTTGTAACACTTTCTATTGACAGATTAATTTTGAGCCATGTGATAAAAAATAAAATCTAATCAGGACATACAGATAAATAGATAGATAACTATAGATATAGACAGATAGATGTAGATAGAGATAAATAGATAGATTGACTGGTAAATAAAAGAACATATAAAACCACATATATATATTTGTATTATCAATGTAATAGACATGAGTGATTTTTAAAAAATAATTTACTTATCTATATATCTTTGTATAATATAGTCTTCGCGTCTCATGACTGAAGAATAACACATACTGTATTCCTGGAATTTCTGGCTGAGAGCATGTATCACAGCTTTTATCCCATGTTGCAAATGCCCAATCACAGATTCTTTCTGACAAACCTATTTCAAGATTTCGGGATTCGCAGAAGCAAAACCTACGCGCTGCTCTCTCCCGAGAAATGTATTCAGGTCACACAGAGCTTCTGTACATTGAATACTCCTCCAAGAGAAATTACTGCAAAACTTTAGGTTGCAGCTGGTTCCGTCTGTATAGCCAAATTATCTTCTGTTTCTGAAATGATCTTTGGTCTTCAAAACAGATAAATCCTTACCGGGAAAATGATATCAAGAGCAAAGCTGTAAGACTGGTTTGTTAAGGGATAACTCAAAAGTTTTCAATCTCTTAAAAAACTGCGCTGGCATCCATTTGAATTGAGACCTTCGTTGATCCGTTCGCTTTTTTTAATAGTCTGTATTTGACAGTTTGTTTAATCAGAATATCGATGCAACATGTCAAGAAAGGTATAAAGGTTCAAAGCGTATTGCATATTCAGGAGAATAAAATAAATTCAACCATGAAAATGACTAAAAACTCTTTGCTTGTCCTTTGAGTCTCCCTTCCCAATCCCTTTCCCTTTCTTTCTCTCCTCTTTCTTCCTCTTTCTTTATCCCATTCCCTCCATCCTTCTCTTCTCCTACTCCCCACCCCCCCTTCCTCGTACCCTTCCTCTCCTATACTAGAAAGATACATTGCAGATTGATAATGGCTCACGTTCTCCATCCACACCTGGCATCACGTTTCAAAAAATGTTCAATTTTCTTGTTTTATAGATCCATATAAAAAGAAAGAAAGAAAGAAAGAAAGAAGAAAAACGGTAGATAATACTGCGTGGAAATGTGAAGTTGTTGCGACACAGATTTTTATCCTGACTTTTCCTTCTCTTATTTCATTAGAGTCAGTGCTATCTGCTTCTAGTTTAGCCTGAGATATAGTAATTTGACAATCATTGATAATTGTTAATAAAAACACATCTTCCCAAAACAAAGATGATTATCAGTATCTATTATGGTGTTTAGCGCTCTTACTGCCTCTTTCGACATCGCACACACGCTCAACATCATCTAAAAAAGAAAGAAAGTAAAAAAAACAAAACAAAAAAAAACATCCGTGACAAACGAACCACTTCAGGTCCAGGACGCGAGGATACTGATGAAGCCACTGGTGGAGACGCTGCAGAAGGGACTACCTGACGGAGGCGCTACAGGAGGATGGTGGAGACGCCCTGGACATATTCTAGTATTTCGAGAAGATATTGCCAAGCATTTGCGAATTGACAACACCCGATGTCCCTCTCTCGGCCTGCGAAGGATGACGTCCGGAAGTCGCCCTCGCACTTACATATTCAAGTTGGCGACCAAGATAGCGACGGACAAGGCTGAAGGAAAATGTTCAAAGGATATTTGGTGGCAGACCCTCAGCTAGCCCCCGTTTATTTAAATCTATGTTCGTTTCGTTAGATGTTTAAATTATTCCGTATGTATCTTTCTTCACTGAACTTCCTTTTAATTTTCATAAACACGGCAATCTTGTGATAAACTTGTATTCTTAAAGGAATGATCTGAGAAGGCAGAAGACATTTAACAAGGAACGATCATTTCCTGGCGCGCGATATTGTTAGTATAAAAAAACGATGCTTTTTTCAGCTTTGCTATTTTTGTTTGTGCTTTTTCTTCAATGTACTCTTATTGATCTTACAGTGAATCTGCTGTTGAACAGATATTGCTTTATTCGTTTTATTTAAGATTGCCCCTTTTTTATGTGTATTTG
>NC_061852.1:8534549-8537049 GCF_019202785.1 Penaeus chinensis | reverse complement strand
CTTGGGCTGTATCACATTTCGATATATCGCTCATATTACAAGGGAATATTCTGCTTGTCTCCCTCTCTTTTTCTCATGCTCTCTCTCTCTCTCTCTCTCTCTCTCTCTCTCTCTCTCTCTCTCTCTCTCTCTCTCTCTCTCTCTCTCTCTCTCTCTCTCTCTCTCTCAACCTCTTGTATCCGTTCGCCTTATTCCCTCTTTTTCAGCTCCTGGTTGCGTTTGCGAGAAAAATACCCGCTGCCCCCGTACCCAGAAGCCGTGCACGAAAGTCTTTTCCTTCCGGCGGTTAGCTTAGAGAGCAAAGATGGCTAGCACTAATAGAGACCGTATAGTCGTTATTAGAGAAGAGAAGAGAGTGTTGATCATGATTTTTTAATTACATTCAAACTAGTGCCACAATGCAAAAGTGTACACATAGAAGGTAGTGTATCCATAATTGGATAATAATACAATTAAAAATAGTTAGTGACTTAAATTACTAAAAAAATATAGTAATGCATGCGATGAATATAGTCAAATATGCGTAATCCTTAAGTATCCTATTTTTAATTTGAGTACCGCTTCTCTGCTGCCACGAAGCTGGGCGAGCGATGAAAATCCGTAGACATGAGAATCCGTAGTCCACGCTCGCTGCCAGGCATTTGTTGGTGATAAAGGGCTCGTGTGACCAACCCTTTAAACCTTTTTGATTGGTAGGGTGGTTACCCAGCTTGAAGCACCGATTTCTCGTGTCATTTCCATTATT
Source organism: Penaeus chinensis (assembly GCF_019202785.1). Taxonomy (NCBI): domain Eukaryota; kingdom Metazoa; phylum Arthropoda; class Malacostraca; order Decapoda; family Penaeidae; genus Penaeus; species Penaeus chinensis. The sequence continues at coordinate 8,536,304 of NC_061852.1, read as the reverse complement.
CTTTTCATTTCTTCTGATAATTGTGTGAGCGTTTCTTGCAATTCTGGTTTCTGTTTGTTCTCCCTTCCTTTTGCAATTTCCTTTCTTATTCTTTCATGTGTGCGTGCATCATGTGCTACAAAGGACTTTGCCAGGCTAATTGTGAGCTTGATGGAATCTTGAAATTCAGATTTTGCTATTTTGTTTGGGTTCGTCATATCGAGGTCTCCCAGTCTTGCTGCGAGTTTGAATGTGGATTTATCTATGGTCGTGGGATTTCGCCTACATGACAGTGCTGGCAGTTATCCTCTTTTTAATTATTTCTTCTAGGGCAGTGGTTCTTACCCTTTTTATAGTCATGGATCCCTTTAGGCATTTATGAGATACATAAAGTATATTTAAACTTTAAAGTAGACGATCTAAAAAAAATACTTCTTTTTTTTTAGGAAAAAACGTATAGCAAATATAAATGTTAATTCTTATCTGATCTTTTTACCTGATCTGATAATCTGGGGTCCATGGATCCCAGACCAAGAAACCCTCCTCTAGGGGTTCCTACAGGTGTTCAGTATTAGACACAGCCCCGCATCAGGACGTTCCCTTTGTGTTTGATGTCGAAGGAGAATACCACAGACGTCGAGTGTGGTTACCGCGATGTGTGCCAGCGTGCTTTACTCACTGACCCTTCACACGTTTCCTTACGTATTCATCCTTGGTTGCAGGTGTCTCTCTCGACCTGGTTTTACTATTGGTACAGGTTCAGGTTAAGGGGCAGTGAGGCAATATTCTTGTGGAGTTTCAATTGTCTCCCACCATTTTCCTTAGTCCACCTTTTTTACGGCTGCTGTATGGATCTCGCTTTATTTTCGGAGTGTTGAAGTCTTGTGGTCCTGCAGCTTAAGGAGACCAGTTGCATACGCCGCCATTGCAATGGGGTCGCCTTTTTTGTAAACTCGGCTCACGCGATTTCTTCACATATATTTGGTCCTTTGCCTCTCACATAGGCCCTGATTTCACTGTAGGTGTACTTGATGTAGAGTGCAAAGTTTGGGAATTTGACTCCGGTGTCATGTATTGTGCCTGATGAAGGCATATACAAGCATCCAACAACAATACCGCTTCATAATCAGTTCCACAACTATTATTAAGGTTGTCAGAGGATCAATGTGCTGGCAATTTTCTGTCGCCAGTTTTCTAGTCATGTTTTACACAGGTCGTCAGCACCATTTCCAAATGTTGGCTCTCAAAATCTTCCTCCTTTCATTTGCGATCAGCCCTGAGGGTCCGGCAGTGTCGTGTGTGTAGTGTATGTTTCCAGGATATTTCTCTGATGATACACTAGAAAATCTCCGGGGTTGGGGGATGATATTCCCCAGGAAACAACTTTTCGGGATCAGCGGGCGAGTATTTTTCATTACGTATCTGATACGGATTGTCGTCTAGAGGTAGGCTTCCTGCAATATCATCTAACGTTATTAACCTGACAATTTCCTGCATTTATCTTCTTTTTCCTTGGCATTTGATTTTATATATAACTGTATTGCAGAACTATTTTTTTCTTCTTGGAGTCCGCTTTCCATCGTTCCCTCCCCCTTCACATCCCCTGCGCTTTTGGATATACAGTGCGCATTTCTGAGACCTGAGGTGAGTACGTATTGCGACAGGGCGATTGGTTAGAGAAACGTACCGTGCGTGTATTCCATTAATCGATAGGAACTCTATCTCCTTAATTAGTTCTTGGGTTGTATCACATTTCGATATTTCGCTCATATTACT
>NC_061852.1:8509549-8512049 GCF_019202785.1 Penaeus chinensis | reverse complement strand
AAGAAATTTAACAAAACGCCTTGTAGATGTTAAAGGTCTCCTATTTACTAGCTTTTGTATATCGTTCCACGGTTGTCTCTTAGTTTGAAGACACTCTGCTACAATTATAGCATTCGTCAAATATTTAGTAGAGAAAAGCGCTCTAGTATTGCAAATGTTTGTGTTCAACACAGCTTACTACTACGACTGAAGAAATCAGACAATGATATTGTAAAGAAACTTGCTGGTGTAAACGGCTTACATAACATATTTTTTCATGTATGGAAGCAGCTAGCAGATATTTAGCCTTCCTCGTCGATTTTAGATCTTTCAGTCTTTTATATCATACTCTGTGCCATGGTTTACTATAGTTTGTGTGTATGTTTGTAAAATATATTTTGTTCTGTGTTTTTATATCATATTTTAAAACTGTGTGGAAACTGCATGTGATAGATATATTCTATGCGAATTAAAGTTTATTATTATCATCATCTATCTATCTATCTATCTATCTATCTATCTCTATATATAAATACATATATGTATGTATGTATATATATATATATATATATATATATATATATATCCTCGATTCCTCGATATATATGTATACATATATGTATAAATAAATAAATAAATAAATAAATATGTATATATATATATATATATAAATACATACACACACATACACACACACACATTTCATAGAAACATGATTCAAAGGCAACGTAAGAAACACATTAAATTCAACGTGTTTTTTTTTTTTTTTTTTTTTTTTTTTTCTTTTAGAGATAAAGCCACTGGTAATATATTTCTAAATACAAACTAATTTTGTGGTCTGGAGGTGCAGCCAGGGCACAGACTGGGGTTTGATTAATCGCATATCATATTCCCTTGCGTGTTTCATGGAAAGGAACGTTACATTATTCAGTCGCGGTACATTTGCCAGTCATCCACTTTGCTCGTGGCATAATCATGGCGGCGGCTTCTACTGTATGTTATCGTCCCTGTCCCTGTAAGTGAGTAGCTCTCTATCTCTTTCTCTCTTTTTTTAGCTCTTTCCTCTTCGCTTCCTCTCTCTGCCTCTTCGTCTCTCTCTCTCTCCCTCTTTCTCTCTCTCTCTCTTTCTCTCTCTCTCTCGCTCTCTCTCGCTCTCTCTCGCTCTCTCGCTCTCTCTCGCTCTCTCTCTTTTTCTCTCTTTCTCTCTCTCTCTCTTTCTCTTTCTCTTTCTCTTTCTCTTTCTCTTTCTCTCTCTCTCTCTCTCTCTCTCTCTCTCTCTCTCTCTCTCTCTCTCTCATACAGTCATTCTTCCATTCCTCCCACTCACTTGTCAACGATAAAAAAAAATACGATCTCATAAAAGCCAGAGGCTCACATTAACCCCTGGTGTGATAAAGACCTCGCCAGCAGTATCACTAATGACATCTTTCCTCTGCGGCAACGCCCTATTTTCACTTTTGCCTGCAGCAACTTTAAGGCGTACAAACCTAATTTCATTACCACATTAGCCCTTCCACCTACTTCCTCCCGCTCCTATGTGCCTCGCTAACTGGAAAGTGAATATTGTCTTGACTGTATGTTAATTTCTGTGTCCGTGTGTTTCTCAGTATCAAATGTCTTAACTCGCTTATCCCTTCAAATGGAATACCCAAAGTCTATTACTTTCCCAAAATGTTGTCTGCCCTCGGAACTATATTATATTTCTTCTTTTATTTTCAGAAATCAAGCATTGAAAATAATAGTGGAATTATACATTCATGATAGCGATTTCGTTTATGGGAATATATTATTGTTCACGTCCATTAACAGGTGGTTCTCAAAACAAAACAAAACAAAAAAGCTTTAACTTTGACATAGTTTCTTCACTAGCCGCTGAATCTTTTCTAAGGGTAATAATCGTGCTTTGGGCAGTGGACTGAAAAAGGAGCATGTCATTTTTAACAAAATTTTGTTAATTTCCCCTTGTAAAACTCCAAGCAAAATTTAGTGTTGAAAGATATAGCCTTATTGTTTTAGTTTATATTTTCTGTTTGTTTTGGAAGCAGCATATCATCATTACTTTTACTTTGGCCAACTATTATTAATGTTTTTGGAAAGCGTGTCAGTACCAATAAATATCACTATATCTCTTAAAATATATGTTTTAATTTTATTTTTCATCGATTTTTGAACCAACTGATCTTTCAACCCTGAAATTTTAATAGTCCATATTTCCATCAAATAAAATAAGACAAAAAAAAAAAATGTGTGATCTTCATCTCAGTCTGAAGAGATATCTCGAGATGAAATATGCATAAAAATAGAGAATAAATGAAGAAAAGAAATGCTATTTAAAAAAGTTTTTACATATGAGGCTCGAGTAAATAGTGTCGAACTTCGGACGTAAATGCCTCCTGGACCATAAGAGATTTTCTTTATGGCTACATGAAAATAGTGTTTTCCACAGATGCTTGCGATTAGCCTTTTTTTTTATTTGTTCATCTACTTCCTCCTACCGTCCTTCCCCGTTTATCAGTTTATT
>NC_061852.1:8487049-8489549 GCF_019202785.1 Penaeus chinensis | reverse complement strand
TATGACGTTTTATCTCTAATTTTTCAGCCTACATATTTACAAAAATATATATTTTTTTAAACCTACCCTTCGACGGCCAGAAGGCAAGATTCAAACACGAGCGAGTAACAAAAGAGACTTATGTTGTTTGTTGTAAAAAATCGCAGGAAACGGCCAGGAGGAGCAATGACAGCAAGAAATTGTCACTTTTCCTGCTGACCTTTCCGCGCACAGGTACGTGGTCGTGTTGGTGTTTATATATAAGTAAAATATTGTTTTGTAATTGCAAAAAATGCCTAGTAATTTATTCATAAAGAAAAGAGGTAGTAGGCACCTTAAAGTATATGTGATAACAGTAATTAACGAACTTTTCCTTCTGCCCTCTACGTGCACAGGAAACCGTCTAAACCGCCATTTGCCTTCCCTCGCTTAAAGCCCCGTTATGTAATATTTTCTGATAATAAAAAACGTAACAGTATGCTTATTTTGTGCTCTTTAGTCTAGTGACAGGGGCACATAGTATTTTCATATGTAATATTCAGGAACCCTTCCATTTAATAACATGGGAAGGGAAAGAAAAAGTAATTTTCATGTACCTAGGAGTGAGACCATAACTGATGTACGTGTCTAGCTAGTTTTAATGGTAATGTAGTTTGATCCAACTCTGATATAAGATCAGGATTTGGTAACTAGCCTTACCTTAGATTATGGAATATGAAAATAGAATATGAGAAATAGCATTATAGTGATTCCGTGAACCCGCATAATAGTTCAGAAGAGAGAAGGGAGAATAAATCCTAAGTAAAAGATTAATTGAACAAATTAATGACACCAGATACAACGGGAAAAATCACTTGAATAGTCTTGGCCAGAACACCAGAGACACAGGGAAGCTTAAGTAAGTGGTCGTAGCCAAAGCGCAAAAAGTATATATTTTATAATAAGAATAATGGGTCATTGCCGGGACGACAATGATCTATTCTTTAACTATAATCTTTGAAGCCTTTGAGGACTACATCGAGGCCGAGATGCATCCCTTTTATCCTTTCATGTCTCATTTCTCATGTCTTATATTTTTGTTTCTAGTTTCAAGGAGAAAGGAAGTTGGAGGGGAGAGCTAAAGTCAAACTTTTTATGAGCCTTTTAAAAGGCGGATAGAAAAATTGATGCAGAAAGATTATCCCAGAGCGTGGAAATGTCGGAGACGAAGAGTTGTACGACAGAATTCTCATGTTTGAGATAGGGATTTACAGAAGTTAAGACTTTTCTTGCTCTCTTCAGGGCATCAGACATAGTGTCTGAGGTATCCTGAGAACAAAAAACAAGATGACCAGAATAATAATGATAAGGAATTGTAAATTTGTCAACACTATTGTGTGATAAGCCACACGAACACATTATGAGATATTACTTAGCAGCGACCGACTTTGCGAGCTCAGGGCTTAAGGGAACAATGAATCCCGATGAAGTTTGATATGAAACAATATCTTGCACTTTGCCCTGGAACATAATTAAGCCAAGGAGGTGTATCGTACATTTATACTGTATTTTTGTTTCGCTCAAAGACATGTACAAAAAAAAATAAAGCAAAGCTCGTCAAAGTGGAAAAAAACAATCTCATGACCACGTAAAGAAGAATAATGTGGTCACACAAGATATGTTAAGCTCGTGTTTCATCTTCTGGAAATAAATATACATATATATGAAATATATGAAACACTAATTCCATATCAATTCAATCATCACACTACTAGTTGTATTTGATATAAAAAAAAATACATTAATGCCTCATACATATGTGTGTATATGTACATATATATATATATATATATATATATATATATATATATATATATATATATATAACTGGAAAACTTATAACGTAGTGAAAATCAGAATAATTACAATGCTGGTAGGGATGTGCTCCTTATGTTTATATATCTGAATTGATTTACATAAACATGAGTTTAAGGACGAGATATGTGTGCATGAGTCAGTGTAGTACTAATTCAGTATATTATAAATGACTGGATCAACTTCATATTTAAATTCAGGAGAGCTAATTCAAATTGCTTATTCAGCTATTTTTTTTTTTTTTTTTTTTACTTTTAACGTTAATATAGTAGTAACATTGTGATACTATTATCATTAAATTAATAAGAGCAATTATAGGAATCATTATTAACGTTATGGTAATGAAAAGTGAAAGTTTACTTCAAAATGACAGTAAAAAAAATTTAAGTAATGATTATCATAATGATGTGGATAACAATATTATAGACATAATAATACTGATAAAGGTAGACATCTTTGTCAGTATAATTGTCACCATTATCATTATTATTATTATTATTATTATTATTATTATTATTATTATTATTATTATTATTATCATTATTATTATCATTATCATTTTATTTTATGATAATAATAATTATTAATTAAATGTTACTAGTAATAATGATAACAATAATTTCGAAAAATAATAAAAACAACTAATAATAATAATAATAATAATGAT
>NC_061852.1:8447049-8454549 GCF_019202785.1 Penaeus chinensis | reverse complement strand
TCTCTCTCTCTCTCTCGTGTGTGTGTGTGTGTGTGTGTGTGTGTGTGTGTGTGTGTGTGTGTGTGTGTGTGTGTGTGTGTTCTGTGATACATATTAAGGTGGTGGAAATACTAAATTAGGTGACAGCGATAAGGCCAAGTAGGACGTTCTGTTATTAATTATAATTATAATATTTTCTTTGGTTCGTGCTCCACCCATGTCCCTATCTATAACACCACCGTTAATATGAACAGTTGCAGAGGAAGGAGTAGTAGTAATGAAAGTAATATTTTTATTAATATTTACATTGTTGCTCGAAATGTTTGTAATTGGTAGAGATCATGAAGATAAGGTTGGGGACGCTAGCTATCGTGCAATTATTGTGGAAAAAAGAAAAGCCATCGCCTGTCTTCAGTAAATTTACCGCATTTGTCTTGCAGCTTCGTAATACGTGAACTTATAACAATGACATCGACATCAATAATAAACGATAATAATAAAAAATACTACAACTACTACTACTACTAATAATAATAATACAAATAATGATAAAGATAATGATATAAATATTAATAATAATGATAACGATTTCTTTTTTCATTAGTATCTTCTGTGCTCTTAATTTTGATTGGTATCAATTTCATGATCATGATTTCTCAAGCCGTACAGAGATGTAGTTCACATAAAATGAAAAGAATGCACTAGACCGAATTATATTTTCATTCCGATCTCAAAACGATTCACCACGTTTATTTACGTCAATCCTATTGTGATAAAGGAATATAATTTCATGTTCTTTTTCCTCTTACACATGCTTACACACAATACAATAGATGCTTTTCCTGTTAGTTAAAATGGCTATATGGCAAAGCCGTTTTTAATTGAAAATTCAGTTTCATACCGAGTTTGTTTAGTGGTTAGCCATAATGGTAATATTACTGCTCTGATTTTATATTTCATTTTATTTTATTCGTAATTATTATTATCACTTTTATTATATATGTTCTGTCAAATAATTTAGACTTTGCAAATAATACAAGGATGATTACAAGGCTTTACCTGTTCATCATTAGAAAAAGAAAAATCTGATACAACTGTTTTCTCCTCCGTATCTTTATCGTAATTATCATCAAAATTCAGAACGACCATTAGCACCAGTAGTCGTATTGCACACACACACACACACATACACACACACACACACACATACACACACACACACACACACACACACATGCACACACACACACACATGCACACACACACACACATGCACACACACACACACACACACACACACACACACACACACACTGTATATATATATATATATATATATATATATATATATACAGTACATATGTATATCAATCTGTCTACCTATAGATCTATCTACCTCCCTCTCCTTATATGCATATACGAGGAAGGCGGATAGAAAAAAATCGGGATAGGTTATGTCAGCGTCCAAACATCAATATATTTCATTGTCACAGTTATTTCATTATAATGGGGATGGTTTAAGTAAGAATGGTATGGGAATAATAAGATAATTAGAGCGAAGATAACCTAATGATTTAATTATTATAAATAATATGATTGTCATTATCCTCATCAGCTTCACTATCACCATTATCATAACCATTATTACCATGATAATTATATTGAGAAATAAATACTAATATATGATATTAATATTTCACGGTAAAGATAAATCTACTGACTGCAACGGTAATTAAGGTAAAGGCATTAAATGAAGGATTAATTCATTGTAATTGTTATCATTTTCACCATAATTTTTGTGATTACTATTGTTATTATCATTATCATAATAATAGTCATGAGAATAAGGATAATGGTAGAGAGAGAGGGAAGAAAAGATGGGAAAGAGAGAGGTGGGGAAGAGATAGATAGACACAAGAGACAGAGAAATAAAATACTCAGATCTTATCAGATAATGGAACTGTCTTGCATTTGAACTTTCTGATTAGTCATCCTATCGTTCATTTTCCTAAAACCATGCCAATGAAACGCAGTTGTTGAGGACTAGGTTGCCAAAGAGAAGCAACGCCTCTGTACCAGCTGCTTACTTCAAAGGCTTCCACGTGAATGCAAATGGCTATTAGTGTCTCTATATCTGCGTGGCGTCTGTACAGTGTCGGCAGGACTAGCTTCTAAACCTGGTTTGCGACCTTGTTCGTCTGTCTAATAATTGATTTCAAAGATTTCTTGACAATAATAATTACTGTATTGTTCTATGCTAGTATATTTAACGTTCGTATATATAATAGCAATAATTATATTCGTCTTCGGATTTTTCTTCCAACACTTGGGAGAGCCGTTCAGAGTTTCAGCAACGCGTTGTGCTATTGTATTTCATCATTACGTCCACTTTTAGTCTGAAAACAAGCCTGAAATTCGTTACTAGAGGCCCACCTCGTGTCTATTATGCGGTTTTTTTTCACCAGAGAAACCTAGCTGTGTTTATATTTTACGATGGAAATGCGTTGAATATATTTCTAGATCAGTCTTTATCCACAGACTGACGCAGAGATTATTTTCGTTTTAGAAAGAGTCATTGGAAATATCTGGAATCTTTTCCTGTCAAACACACGGTGTCTGAATTCATTTCTTCGATTTTGTCAGTAACGTGGGTGTGTGTATAAGCTTTATAATTTGGCTTTGATAGCAATGAATATTCTAAAATCCAAGATATATTTTGTAAAGGAAATAAAGTTAAACAAACATGCTCATATAAAGCCATGCTCCTATGAAAAAAAAAAAAAAAAAAAAAAAAAACGAAAATGCCAACCACGCAGCTCAAGAAATAAGTACTGACCGATTTATGTACTGTTCGCTTCCTATGCTCATCTATATACAGTTTTAAAAAATGAAGTGTCCTGTCTTTTTTTCCATTTAAAGGAGCCTATTTAATATGGTATTAACTCTCATTTGTGACCCAAATGAGAGGCACTGGCAGACAGAGAAGGGAGGGTGGATGTGTGAAAGAGAAAGAGAGGGAGGAGGAAGAAAGTGGGTTGAGAGAGAGAAAGAGATAACAGAGAGAGGGGGTGCGTGGGGGAGGGAGAGCGAGAAGGAGAAATAGAGAGAGAGAGAGAGAGGGGCGGGAGGAGAAAAAGATAGAGAGCGGGAAGAGGGGGACGAGAGGGGGGAGGGGGTAGTGGACGAGAAAGAAGAGAGAGATAGAGCCCACACAGAAAGTGGATATGCTCGGAGAGAGAAGGGAGAGACGGGGATAAGGGGGAGGGAAAGCGAGAGGGAGAGAGGGGATGGGAGGGAGAAGGAGAGAGAGTGAGGACGAGAGAGAAAAAGAATGAGTAAGAGAGTGAAAGGATAAGGGAGAAAGGGGGGTGGAGGAGATTGAATCATTATTTTATATTATCTACCGCGTCAACAGCTAAAGTCGTTAGCGGCGAATACCTTGTAGGATTGAAGTGTTATATTATTTAAAACGTTAGAACATATCTTGTGCCAAATAATATCCTATAAATAACAATAAATATTATGTTAAAAATCAAAGCATAAATATTATGTTAAAAATCAAAGCATAAATATTATGCTTTAAATGTATAAACTTATTGTATAAATATCATGCTCTAAATGTATAAAATCATTACATAAATATTATGCTCTAAATGTATAAAATTATTGCATAAATTTTATGCTCTAAATGTATAGAATTATTGCATAAATATTATGCTGAATTAAATGTTATTAAAATTATGAGTCTCCTTTAGGGAACTAATAAGACCTTCTATGTCCATATCCTCCCCCAATAAATATTTCAGTGTACATACGTCTTTGGTTTGAGAATATTACGCATCTTTCCACTGCGTGTACGACCGCTAATGGCTCTTGGCATTCCTCACAGTGTGCTTCACTTTGAGCCATCATCAGCCCGTGAGTCACACGCCCGGTACTCATCCTTGTTAACACTACTTCTACTTGTCGGTTGGGGTGGATGCTGGTTCACCCATTTGCCAAGGTCATCTCTAGTCCTCGGTAGTTTGTTTCTAGAGGCATTCCTCCATGGTTCCCTCCATTTATCACGAAGACAACTCCTGATGCTGGGTTTCAGGTCGGTGCGGGAGAGGAAAATGAACATCACAGGGCTGAGCGGCATTGGGCTGCCGATCAGACTCGCTCATTCCCACTGATACCAATATGTGTACGTATATATATATATATATATATATATATATATATATGATATATATATATGTGTGTGTGTGTGTGTGTGTGTGTGTGTATGATATACATATATATACATACACACACACATATATAATATATATATATATATATATATATATATACATTTATATGTATATGTATAATATATGTATATATATGTATAACATATGTATATATATATATATATATATGTATAACATATGTATATATATATACATACATATATATTTATGTATAACATATATATACATATAAATATATACATATCTATATATATATATGTATATATATATATATATATATATATATATATATATATTTATGTATATATGTATAACATATATATACATGCATATATACATATCTCTAAATGTATGTATATACATATATATTAATATCTATATATATTGTATATATATTAATACACACACACACCCTATATATATATATATATATATATATATATATATATATATATATATAAGAGAGAGAGAAAAGAAAACACCGAGGGTGTGAAGGAGGAATGGAAGGAGGGAGAAGGAGAGGAAGAGAAGGAGAAAGAAAAAAAGAAAGAAAGCAAGAGAGATAAACCAGTCTCTCGGTACACTGAATATTATCCTGCTCACAACAGATTATCTTCTAAACAAAGGTTATTAATAATAATACACGTCGCTTGTGATACCTGCGCTACCTAAGCATCTCCTTTAAATGAATGTCGATAATATGAGAATTATGCCTCAAGTTCTCTGTTTTCGTTAGCATGATTATCAATATCACTATTACAATGCGTCTTGTTAGTAGCTGAAGCATTTTCTGATATTCTGTTCTCGTGCCGAGTTCATTAATCCTTGTTATCTATCCGCAGGCAAAACTTTTGTTTACTCGCTCATATATCTTCATTATCTGTTCATGTTGTTACCCCCTTGGTTTACTGCGTGTACCTGGTTCAGAGAATCCAAAAGATATGTGTTTCATTTCATTCGTATGATTCATTTTGGTGAGTGCTGAGTTTTTTTTTGTTTTTTTTTTGTTTTTTGTGTGTGTTATTCAATGTTAAACTACAAATACAGAGTAAGTTATCGAATTGATTCAACAATATACATTTAACACTTTGACTGACTTTACAATATTCGTCATCTTTAATTAAAGTCAATACTATTGTAGAACGAATATTATTTAATACATCTATATATCAGAAAGATAAAAGGGTATTCCCACTGAGGAAAGAAAGTAACACCAACCACCTTTTTACGTCAAATGCTATTTTCCCGTTAACAAGAGAATAGCATTTACTCTATATTACATCGAAGTTGTTGCCAATATGCAAAAATGGGACCCAGCAGATGTGCTAAATTTCCGGAAATATTCTATATCAATTATATAGTCTATGGAAATCATAACAGCATCGATGTTGGTAACATTAGCGAAAAACGTTTTTTTTTTTTTGTTTTTCCTGCAAATTCAAGGAAAGCTGAAATCAAGAGACATTTCACAAAACAATACTTCAGTGAATACAACTTTTTTACGGATTATGTTCGAACAGTCCCGCGATGACCTAAAATAGTATTGGAAGCTTTTGCTTTTGGCCTAATGTTCCTCGCCATCTTGGTTCAAAACCCGTATTGCAGAGTGGCGTTTCGCTTTTTAGCAGTGTTTAGTCTTAATTTTCTTTCTTTAAAAGGTTTGCATTCTTTATTTTCTTTAAAAAATAGTGTAACGCAAACCATACTGTCCTTAATAGTGATACCTATCTTATAATAATAATAATAATGATCTTAATGATAAAAACAAGGATATTGATAATAAAAATCGGGATAAAGATAATAATGATAACAATAAAATTCATAATAGTCATAATAGTGATAAAAATAATGCGGACTATGATAAAAACAATAATGATAAGAAAGATAAAGAATACAATAATAATAATGATAATGACAATGATAACAGTAATAATGCTAATATCAGTCTTTATGATGATGATAATGATGATGATGATGATGATGATGATGATGATGATGAGGAGGATGAGGAGGAGGAGGAGGAGGAGGAGGAGGAGGAGGAGGAGGAAGATTTCAATGGGAATAAGATATCAAATACCATTTAGTACTGTTACATATTATTAAATTCTATCAAATGCTATTAAACACTATAAAATACTATAACATACTATTAAATACTATGAAATCCTATGAAAAACTATTAAATATGAAGTGAATATACTGGAGTGTTAGAATTCTTGTATTGAGAAAAGAATACAATGAGAAAAATACATTTAATAAATAGCGTATGGATTAATCTGATTAATGAAGGCTGATTAATAAAAAAATAAAACATAAATATATATATATATAATAATAATAATAAAACAAAAACATATAGAAAAATCGAGTACTGATTAATTAGATAGGAGTTCAGTGGTCATATCATTACATATTACTTATGATAAAACATACAGTGACCAATATATTTCATTCCATTACTCATTCCTTTTCAGAACTACACCTTGCATTGTATTGTATCTGGACATATACGTGGACATATAGAAACACCGCTGAACACACAAACACACACACACAAAAGCTTTGGATGGATAATATCTTAAATTTCCTAATGTTATTCGCAGACAGTCATTGCATTTTCGTTGATTCAAGCATTCCACAATACGATGATAATGATGACGGAATAGATTGTTAAAGATTACAATGTTGTTTCTGTGTTTTAGCTCACATATCAAAGTCGTAAATGTAGATGCCAGATCCTTGCATTTGTTGAGATATTAATTCTTATTTATACGTTTATCAAAGAAAGAAAGAAAGTTAGGATGTATAGATCTGAGCACGGGGGTCCATGTAACTTCATCGCAGTCATGTTTTTTTTAAAGAGAGAGGGAGGGGAAGAGGGAGGGGGAAAGGGAAAGAGAAAGAGAAAGAGAGAGAGAGAGAAAGAGAGAGAGAGAGAGAGAGAGAGAGAGAGAGAGAGAGAGAGAGAGAGAGAGAGAGAGAGAGAGAATATCACTCACACAAATCTTGATTCTATCGATAATCTGATATTGCCTTTTTCTGCAACGAAAAAATACTAAGACATCTCATCTTTGAGATCATCCAATCATCGAAAACTACTTGACGTTTTTCCTGGTTTTCCATTTATTGAGTAAATGGGATTTCTCCAACCCATTACCCTTGTATCATAAGATACCTTTAGTGTTTGTAAAAAGTCAAGGATAACAAATTTATCTTACAAGCAAACTTACTAGTGTTTCTATTATTATTTATATCATTTTTTCTCTCTTCTGGGCATCCATGAAAG
>NC_061852.1:8437049-8439549 GCF_019202785.1 Penaeus chinensis | reverse complement strand
TTGTTGTTGTTGCAATCATGTCTAACATTATCATATAATTATAATTTTTATCATTTTATTATTATAGGTATTACTTTTTCCATTCTTATCATTATCCTTTTTATTATTGTTACTATTTTCATTAACATTATCATTATCATCATTATTATTATCATTACCATGATCATCTTTATTATTATCATTATCATGATCATCATTATTATTATCATTATCATTATCATTTACATTATTATTATTTCTATCTTTATTATCATTATTATAATTTTCATTACCTTTAATAGTATCAGCGTTAATATTATTAGAATGAATATGATTATAGTCATTACCACCCTCATCATAATTACAATTATTATATAAATTTCCTTACATCCTCATTATCATTATTACTATAATTGTTTTCGTTGTCATTCATTTTCAGCGTTATATATATATGTGTGCGCGCTCGTGTATGCATGTATAAGCTTTACCAACATGACGAAATCCCACAATTCACAAGGAAATTAACGAAGTTCTTTCCATCTGTCCGACAGTCCTGCTGAAAGTGCAAATATCCCTTCACATCCCTGAGCCAGACGCCATAACCCGATTGTTGATGTCACTCGGATGTCCATTTGAAGTCCATTTAATTTCGGAATTGCAGATGACTCTATCTCTGTTTTGATTGACTTTGCACGCTCTTTCATGGCATGTCTCTTTCAGGTCTTGTGTATAATGACTCATTCCCGGGCAACGTATCATGTCAGTAGGAATGCGTGAATTTCAGTATAGTTATTTTATTTCACATTATTATTTTTTAAGTAAACGAGTGTGTATTTGTATGTTAATCACGTAAAGCTATATTTCCTCGTAATATTCAACGGTTTATGCTTCAGAAATAGTTATTGTAAAATTGAAGGAAAGTACATGAAACGTCATTAATGAAGATAAGCAAAGCATGAAAATGAGCACACCAAGACCATTCTACGATAATTACAATAATACCTTAAACATAACTGTTGTGGGTAGCAATTACGTCTAATATGTCTCCATATATCCATATAATATATGGAAATAATACATGTGCTTATTTATAAGCTTGCTCACTTAATTACTTAATCACACACACACACACACACACACACACACACACACACACACACACACACACACACACACACACACACACACACACACACACACACACACACAAATCTATCTATCTATTCATTCATTTATTTGTATATCAATATATACTTCCTTCTCCTTTACCTTGATTTCCCACGGAGCTCGTGCCACTCCACAAGACTCCCTCAAACAAAAGCGACACGAATGGGCTTCTTCCCCTGAAACAGAACAGCGTAACCAAGCTAATAGCAAGCGATTGTCCAGTAGGTTGACTCAGGGCTGGAGACTAACACTGTAAAGATAAAACACAGGTTTTATTCCAGTGACTATCTCTCCCCTTTCCAACAGTGTGCGATTTCCTCCTCTCCTATTTTTCTCTTCTCCCTCTTTACTGTCGGTCGTTGAAGATATGAATCCGTCCCTCTTCATATAATGGCCAATTTACTTCTAGTGATCAGAGGGTGTCGTTTGCGATGGTTTTGGTACTTTGCTGTGCAACGAGGTATTTGGCATTTTGTTTCTCCCGTTTGTTTGTGTGTGTGCGTCTCTCCCGCACTCCCTGTCTCTCTTTCTCTCTCGCTCTCACTCTCGCTTTCGCTGTCTCTCGCTTTCTCTCTCTCTCTCTCTCTCTCTCTCTCTCTCTCTCTCTCTCTCTCTCTCTCTCTCTCTCTCTCTCTCTCTCTCTCTCTCTCTCTCTCTCTCTCTCTCTCTCTCTCTCTCTCTCTCTCTCTCTCTCTCTCTCTCTCTCTCTCTCGCTGTCTCTGTCTCTGTCTCTGAGAGAGAGAAAGGAGAGAGAGTGTTAGATAGATAGATAGATAGATAGATAGAGAGAGAGAGAGAGAGAGAGAGAGAGATGAAGAGAGAGAGAGAGAGAGAGGGGAGGGGCTAGAGAGAGAGAGAGAGAGAGAGAGAGAGAGAGAGAGAGAGAGAGATAGATAGATAGATAGAGAGAGAGAGAGAGAGAGAGAGAGAGAGAGAGAGAGAGAGAGGAGAGAGAGAGAGGAGGGGAGAGAGAGAGAGAGAGAGAAGAGAGAGAGAGAGAGGAGGGGGATAGAGATAGAGATAGATAGATAGATAGATAGATAGAGAGAGAGAGAGAAAGCGAGAGAAAGCGAGAATGGGAGCGAGTGAGAAAGAGAGACATGGAGTGCGGGAGCGACGCACACACACAAACACGCATTTCCTTCCTTACTTCCAAGCTTTTTCGTATATTCTATTTTCTTCTTTTCCTTCTTTCCTTCACACAAAAAGCAAGGAGGAATGTTCATGTATGTTACCTTTTAATACGACAGCAGCTTCCAGATTCAAACTGAAATTCACGTTATTCACTACCTTATTTCGAATTGTTATTTACTTTCTTACTTAAAAGGAAAGTGATATATATATATTTTTTTTT
>NC_061852.1:8429549-8432049 GCF_019202785.1 Penaeus chinensis | reverse complement strand
AAATGGGATGTTGTAGGACTCTGTGAGGTTAGAAGATTAGGCGAAGAACAGAAGATACTAAATGATGGACACGTCCTCTATTGGAGAGGCAAACCACAGGGTAGCAAGCAAGAATTAGGGGTAGGTTTCTTGGTTCACAAACGTTTGGAAAAGAATATAGTAGAATTCCATAGTATAAACGAAAGAGTGGCTTCAGTAATAATAAAACTAAATAATAGGTACAACTTAAAGATTGTTCAAGTCTATGCTCCAACCTGCAGCCACAGTGATGACGAAATAGAGAGCTTCTATGAAGATGTTCATTTAGCTAACGAAAGAGTAAAAACCCATTTCACAATAATTATGGGAGACTTTAATGCCAAAATAGGTAAAAAGACAGAAGGAGAAACCGTAGTGGGGAATCACGGAATAGGCACTAGGAATGAGAGGGGGAAAATGCTAGTCGACTTTGCGGAGGCTCGATCACTCAGTATCATGAATACATTCTTCGAAAAAAGACTAGAGCGGAAATGGACATGGAAATCGCCATCAGACATCAAAAATGAAATTGACTTCATAATTTCAAACAGGCGAGATATAATAAAACATGTGGAAGTTATTAATAAAGTAAATGCTGGCAGCGACCATAGGTTGGTCAGAGGCCAAATTAAATTAGACCTCAGAAGGGAAAGGAATAAACTCATACAAAAACCGCAGCCAAACTTAGTTAACTTGAAGACCAAAGCGACAGAATTTAGCATTAACATCCAAAACAGATATTCCCTTCTCAGCAACGAAGACCTCAACATTGACCAAATCAACAAACAGTTCAATGACATAATAAAGGAAGCTGCTCTTGAAGTAGGCGGAAAGAACGCCAAACAAAACTACAGTAAGCTCTCGATAGAAACCAAAGCACTCATGCAAAAACGTAGGGTCATGAAAGCATCATCAAACAGAGACAAAATAGAATTAGCTGAACTAACAAAAACTATAAACAAAAAGAAGAGAGAAGATGTGCGCAAAATCAATACTAAAATAATAAATGAAACAGTGATGTCAGGTACCAGCATGAAAACAGCTAAGAGGAGACTAGGAATAGGGAGAAATCAAATATATGGAATAAAGAAACCAGACGGAGATGTGACATATAATAAAAATGAAATCATAAGAGTAGTGGAAAACTTTTATAGGGAACTTTACAATGCAAATGAACAGCCACGGATAGAAGCGAACGCTGTAACTAGAGAAGTACCTAACATCACAACAGAAGAAGTAAAGAGAGCGCTTAAAGGCATGAAGAGAGGGAAAACACCAGGCGAAGACGGTATTAGTATAGACCTTATAATAGACGCTGGAGAAATTGCAACAGTAAAACTAGCTAATCTTTTTAACAAATGCCTTCTCAATGGAAAAATTCCAAAAGCCTGGAAAAATGCAACAATTATCTTGATTTATAAAAAAGGGGACAGAAGGGATCTAAAAAACTACCGACCCATAAGTCTCATTTCAGTTACATACAAACTGTTCACTAAAATCATCACAACTCGCATCTCTGACAGTCTGGATTCTAACCAGCCTAGAGAACAGGCAGGTTTCCGCAGTGGATTCTCAACAACAGACCACATACACACGCTTACCCAAATAAGAGAAAAAATTAACGAGTATAGGAAACCCCTGTGTATGGCATTCATCGATTACGAAAAGGCATTTGACTCTGTACAAATACCAGCAGTACTAGAAGCTATTCGAAGACAGGGAGTAGAGGAGGTATATAGTAAATTATTAGAAGATATATACGAAGATGGGACAGCAACCATCAAGCTCCACACAGAAACCGATAAAATCCCAATTAAGAAAGGTGTTAGACAGGGTGATACCATCTCACCAAAACTGTTTACAGCTTGCCTTGAGGAAATTTTCAAGAAGCTAGAATGGACCGGGAAGGGTATCAAAATCGAAGACGAATACCTGAACAATTTAAGATTTGCAGATGATATTGTTCTCTTCAGTGAATCTGCAAATGAAATGCAGCAACTAATAAATGATCTAAATAGAGAAAGCCTGAAAGTCGGACTTAGGATGAACAAGAAAAATACTAAGATCATGTTCAACAGTAGAGTTCAATTCGAACAGATAAATGTTCAAGGTGAAGCGATAGAGGTGGTAGACAAGTATATATACCTAGGTCAACTCGTACAGACAAACACATCTAGCGAAGAGGAAATTAAGCGACGCATCAGTCTAGGATGGAGCGCCTTCGGCAAACACAGTAGCATACTAAGAGGCTCCTTGCCATTATGTTTAAGAAGAAAAGTCTTTAACCAATGCATCCTCCCAGTTATGGATCAGATGGACCTATGGATCAGAAACATGGACTACAACCAAATTACTGGAGAGGAAACTAATAAGTGCCCAGAGAGGGATGGAGAGGTTGATGCTGGGAATTAGTCTAAGAGATCGGATGAGGGCGACGTGGATCAGGGAACAGACAAAAGTAGAAGATATACTTGGGAGCATC
>NC_061852.1:8417049-8424549 GCF_019202785.1 Penaeus chinensis | reverse complement strand
ATATATATACATATATGTGTACACACACACACACACACACACGCACACACACACAAACACACACACACAAACACACACACACACACACACATATATGTGTGTGTGGGGGGTATGATAGATAGATGGATAGATAGATAGATAGATAGATAGAGAGAAAGAGAAATAGAAAGAGAGAGAGAGAGAGAGAGAGAGAGAGAGAGAGAGAGAGAGAGAGAGAGAGAGAGCGAGAGAGCGAGAGAGAGAGAGAGAGAGAGAGAGGGTGTGTGTGGAGGGGGGGGGGGGGAGATGCCTATTTAAACATAAACAATATATGCGTGCTCATATACACGTGAAAAAAGTTACGACTCACATCATCATCATAAGCCTCATCAATTAATTGGATATCGATATTTGCTAGTGCTATAAATTCATAGGAAGTCCCACTCGGAAACGCAATTAATGCAGTGCAGATGAACGATAAATTTTGTACAACGTTGGGTGCATTTTGATTGACGTTCTATTGATGACTACTGAGGTCCTTTAAAAGCTGTTCTGAGCTGCAAAAATACTGTTAATGGAGAGGCTATATATTTTATTCTAATACAATCCACCAGTAAAAGTCTTTATGATAAAGAAAAATGCCATATGTGTAATTTATTTATCCGACTTTCCTCTACATATTCTTTCTTTAACATGTAATTTCTTCATTCCCTTTCATTCTCACGATCAACCATCATTTACATGGTTATCATTGTCATTAGTATCCTTAATGTTAAAACTATTAGTACTCATCGTCATCGTCTTCGTCATCCTTATCATGATCTTGATCATTATTATAACCATTACTATAATCCTTCTTATGATCATTATCATTATTACTATCATTAGTATTGTCATTAGTATTATCATTAGTACTATAATTAGTATTATCATTAGTACTATAATTAGTATTACCATTAGTACTATAATTAGTATTATCATTAGTACTATAATTAGTATTACCATTAGTACTATAATTAGAATTATCATTAGTACTATAATTAGTATTATCATTAGTACTATAATTAGTATTATCATTAGTACTATAATTAGTATTATCATTAGTACTATAATTAGTATTATCATTAGTACTATAATTAGTATTATCATTAGTACTATAATTAGTATTATCATTAGTACTATAATTAGAATTATCATTAGTACTATAATTAGTATTATCATTAGTACTATAATTAGTATTATCATTAGTACTATAATTAGTATTATCATTAGTACTATAATTAGTATTATCATTAGTACTATAATTAGTATTATCATTAGTACTATAATTAGTATTATCATTAGTACTATAATTAGTATTATCATTAGTACTATAATTAGTATTATCATTAGTACTATAATTAGTATTATCATTAGTACTATAATTAGAATTATCATTAGTACTATAATTAGTATTATCATTAGTACTATAATTAGTATTATCATTAGTACTATAATTAGTATTATCATTAGTACTATAATTAGTATTATCATTAGTACTATAATTAGTATTATCATTAGTACTATAATTAGTATTATCATTAGTACTATAATTAGTATTATCATTAGTACTATAATTAGTATTATCATTAGTACTATAATTAGAATTATCATTAGTACTATAATTAGTATTATCATTAGTACTATAATTAGAATTATCATTAGTACTATAATTAGTATTATCATTAGTACTATAATTAGTATTATCATTAATACTATAATTACTATTATCATTATTACTATAATTACTATTATCATTAGTATTACCATTATTATCCACCTCTACCTCCATCTCCATTTCCATCTTCAACTCCAACTCCACCTCCACCTTCTCATTCATCTCCATCTCCATCTCCATCATCACCTTCACCTTTATCTTCATCTTCATTATCATTATCATTATCAACACTGCACTATATAAATAATTATAGCACAAAATAAAAATAATGATATGCTTCTCGAAATGAAATCATAAGAAAAACTGTATCAGTATTGATGATAATGATATCAATGATAATGATTTATTTGAATCGTAATAATAATAATAATAATAATAATAATACAATAACAACAACAACCATAATAATAATAATAATGATAACAATAGGTAATAACAACGACTGTAGTTTCATTGACAATAATAATGATAAGGATTGTAATAATAATCATACCAGAATATATGTCTTTAAGCTTCCACTCAAATTACATTCCAAAGAATACTGTTAATTCACTCTATGCATTTATCATATTGCATATACTAGGTACTTAAAAAAATATATATAGATACACTTTAGACTTCAGAAAACAATTATACTCTAGACATTTTAACATTAGTGCATAAATACGTTATGGTATATAATAAAAAATAAAAAATAAAAATCCAGGGAGAGAACACAATCTTCGTTTTTTACAACTGCTATCTATAACACAATCAGTGCCCATCCCCATGGCATTTGCGACAGCCGTGTTTAGTGTGATGGACTTTTACAATGGAATTAAATTACGCGCATCACTCACCGCGTTTACACAACCCTCTGAGCTCTCTTGGCAAACATGCAAGTAGGAACGGAGGAGGGAGAGGCGAGCATTACGCGAAGGAAGTCAAACATCACAGAGGAATTTCATATTCGTATCACTTTTTCACCACAGGGGACAACTGAGGAAAACATCTCTTAGGAATACACACACGCACACGCATGAATATGAATATAAATATAAATATATATGATGTGTGTCTTTATATATTTTCACATATTGGAGAATTTTTAGGCATATAACTTTTACCATACATTTTCAAAACTATCCTCCTAAAAGGCACCAGATTTAACCCATCGGTGCGCATTTAAATCTCATATCATATTTGCGTGTAGCAGTTTACGCCTCTCATAGAGATGGGAAATGCTGCTTGCAAGGCGCTTCCCAAATAACGAGCTGCATGTTGAGGAACCTGAACTCTTCACCTTCAGACTCTGAGGCTCACAAAACTACAACATATATGGATATGTCTGTATTTATATATATACATATAGACATACTTGTGTATGTGCATGTGTATGAGTGTGTGTGTGTGTGTGTGTGTGTGTGTGTGTGTGTGTGTGTGTGTGTGTGTGTGTGTGTGTGTGTGTGTGTGTGTGTGCGTGTGTGTGTGTGAAGAAATGGAGTGCAACAAAGCAAACCAAAAGCAGGCAAACAAAATACTCGAAAAGTCACCGAGACAATTTTATTTTCTCTTCATTGCTCACTCACTAAATATTCTTTTATATCTTCGAACAAAACATGAATTGTGCTTCGCCATATCCGTGATATCACCATTATTAGTATGATTTTGCTTTATTTCTGTCCAAACCGTAAATATACCGTATTTGTTTATTCATTTTAGTCCAGATCACTAATCACTGCTATAATTTTACAATTATTATGGGCAACGTAGGCCAATACAGAACAATGAGTGAAAAGTACTTGAGAAAAGGTGATACATTTTATGACCGTCAGAAGAATTGTTTTATTGTGTGTGTGTGTGTGTGTGTGTGTGTGTGTGTGTGTGTGTGTGTGTCTGTGTGTGTGTGTGCCTGCGTGCGTTCGTGCGTGCGTGCGTGTTTACATGTGTGTTTTGCCATGCTAATGTGCGTCTGGAGATATACATACATACCTACATACATATATATATATATATATATATATATATATATATATATATATATATACATATATGTATATCACGTGAGCTATATATACATGCACTGTATATATCACTGCATATTTATGTTCATCCACTGTGCATGAAGCCTTTTATTCCCAAACAGACGCTTGCCTAATAAAAAAGCCACACACGCAGGGAACACCATAAACCGCAGAGCACCGACGCCGTGGTTCCGGGCCTTGTGTAAAAGTACTCCCATAAGTCTTCATAAAAAGGAATATCATAAAGTGTAGACGAGCGAAGCCGAAGACCCAGAGCGAGGCGGAGAGGCAGTTCGGGGAAATATGAGCCGTCTTTGGTAGAGAAAGAAAAGTCCCAATGCGTTAGTCTTTTTTTCCCAACGCTTGGGAGAGGCGTTCGGGGTTTGACGACGCGTTGCTTATTTTACGTCATCGTTTAAGCTTCGCCTCTCCATACCTGGATCTAAATCTGAAACCATTGTTAAATGTCAGCTACGTGTTTCTTGTGTTTGTTATTATTATTATTATGTTTTATATATATATATTTTTTTTCAACAGTCATTCATTCCACTGCAGGATATAGGCCTCTCTCAGTTCACTTCTGAGAGGTTATATGGCAGTGCCACCCTTCATGATTAGATGCCCTTCATAATCAACCGCGGTTCGTCGCGCTAACACTTGTGCCACGGCGACGACTTCCCCTACGACACCTTAGTTTGACTTCTCAAGGCGATATGTCGTTTTCTCAGGCTCGAGCCAGCAGTCAGAGCGCAAGCATTTTTACGACCGCCGCAACGGGGAATTGAACATCATCATCATCATCATCATCAGTATAATTATTATCTTTAATAGTAGTAGTGGTAATTTTTAATAGTAGTAGTATATTTGTAATCATAAGCATCTCGTTATTAAGGGAAAACATCTTCCAATGAATATGAATGCAATGCATCTCACAGAACTTTAATGTATTTCATGTGTTAATAGATGTATGGAATAATTGCCCTGTCTGTATGCAAAAGCTTTGGGAATTTGCATTCACTCCTTTATGCAAGTGAGTTCAGACTGAAACGTAAACATGCTGTATCAACATATGTCAATTTAACTTGTTATTGTAAATGTACAGCACAGAATCTAGATAGATGTGAAAGTCCACAAAGTTGTTAGCATGATGTAAAAGTAAAGTGATAAATAAACAAATAGATGAAATAAACATAATATTCGCTATACATTAGGGTATTATTATATCTATCCTAAATATATATAGCTAAAACTAGTCCATAACATTCTCTCATAAAATTATGTCTTTCTGATTATAAAGTTCTAACGCCTCTTGAATTTATATCTGAATGAGATCAACCTCTCTCATTTAAATCTCTTCTTCATTACTTTTCCACTCGCGACACCTAGATTGGATAAGAAATAGATTGCTATACTTAATCTTTTTCACGTTCCTAGAGGCAGAAGAACCTACTTCATCATATCTTGTTTCTCGTTCTCTGATCATTAGCTCTCCGTACATTTAAATTCAAATGTTTTATTCATATACGTTAGAGCACTTATCCGAATTGAGAACCAAAATATAACTGAAAAATAACAAGATACACAAACTAGCATAAAATATAGTTCTCCTTCAATAAGTTTACAGTATTATTAGTTGCCACGGCCTATCAGTTCCAATAACTTCGTTGGTAATTGATATTCTCTTAGCAGTGCCCTGGTTTGATTCTTCAAATTGCTTCCTAGAAGAATTATATAAATAGACATGGTGATCATATTTGCAACGAATATTTGACGAATATTTCTAGACAGGTATTATTTAAATTGTATATATATATATATATGTGTGTGTATATATATGTGTATATATATATATATATATATATAAATATAATAATAATAATAATAATAATAATAATAATAATAATAATAATAATAATAATAATAATAATAATAATAATAATAATCAAAATCATAATGATAATAATAATAATAATAATAATAATAATGATAATAATAATAATAATAATCAAAATCATAATGATAATAACAATAATAATAATGATAATAATCATGATCATGATCATGATAATGATAATGATAATGATAATGATAATGATATGATAATTATAATAATAATGATAATAATAATAATCATAATCATAATCATAATCATAATAATAATAAGTTTAAAGGAGTCGGCAATCGTTATTATTCATGAGTTTGTCCTGTTTTAATAAATGGGATAACGACTATGAATGACATCTTTTGTACTAGGAGACCATAAAATATAACATATCGAGGTCCAGGCGATATTTGATAGAGACCTTCCCTGCCGTGCATATTCTCTGAATACTGAACTGCACCCTCAATGGCATATGATTTGTTGGAGAGCGTCTTTATAAACTATGACTCTATAATGATCAAAATCACAAATGGGCTTTCATTTTTCCTTTATTATTGGTATTATTAGAACATCGTCAAATGCAGCTGAGCCAAAGCCATATTCCGGGGTTATGTAAGGCTAGATGAGTCATAACGAACATCTATGCTGCCCAAAATACTCCTCCTGCAAAGATAGATATGCCCCTTCGTAATTATCAAAACTTATAACCTGGACATCTTTTGTTTTTCAATGTTTCGTCTCCATGCTCTACACGATTCCAACGTAACAAATGGGTGAAGGAGCGCCCTGCAATATAGACGAAGATACATCAGCGATTTCCTCAACTAGTCCTCGCCTACCTTAACAGGGACTGAAACACCATGGAACCGTCATTGTCTTGAATTCTGCCTTTGCTCCTCTGATCCTCGCCTGGCTGCTGCTCCCGTCGTGAAGGTTATCTCGATACCGCCACGCATCACGATTCTTTCTTATTGTTATTTCTACTTCCATATGAGACATGTAAGTCGATCGTTCTGCTCCGCCTCATGTTCTTGTTACTTTTCAGTGAGTTCCTTGATCTGTTTATAATATCAACAAGACTACAATTACAAGCAATAGCTTAATTTTTTGTTGGACTCCTTCAATCGTTGTATTTAAAGTGAAAGTGTAGAGAGGCCATTGGCATGCTGATCTTTACTCTGTTCTATTGCTGCCACAAGCACTATGGGGAACAGGTTCATTTCTCCATGTTGACTGACAGGAATCCATATTAGAAGAGACCGCCTTTGGCAACTCATAAGGGGAGACAAAAAACAAAACAAAAAAACAGGGTCTCAAAAAACAGTTATGAGAGCTTGTTTTTGCGATAAAGCACTTGATTTCAGTGTGGACTCATTTGCTACTAGTGTTTTACCATCGGTATACACGTTTTCTTTATTGTTCTCAGTTGCATTGCACTTTATGCAATGTTTGGTATATGTAGCAGTTCGTTAAACAGTAAAGCCATTGCGAACGTGCAGTTGATTATATACTCGTTTAAATATCTAACTTCCTGATCGTTTGCAATGCTGTATCTGTCATTTATCTACAGAAAACTCCCGAGATGAAAGCAGTTAAGTTATTTCACTTCGAAATAAATGTGTGTGTGTGTGTGTGTGTGTGTGTGTGTGTGTGCACCTATGTATACGTGTGTATTTTATATATAAGCATGCGAGCATACACCCATGCGCTCGCGTAGAATACAAACCCCACCGCGCACACATACAGACAAAAAGAGAATATCCTTTAACAACAGATCTCTCTTCCATCGCAGAGCAAAGTTCATGATAAAACCATGTATATATTGCAGTAAAAAATAAACGCAATAAAACCCCTTATACAGAAGCAGATCATCACTATGGCAACGCAGAGATATAACGAGAATTGTACGTCGGGATAAT